>NC_056725.1:197519543-197792043 GCF_019279795.1 Protopterus annectens | reverse complement strand
GAACTTGTTGACAACAATACTAAAGTCTACTCAATTAATTCAACATAGAAATCTTAATATTATACGTGATTGGTTTAACATACAATTGACACACCTCCTTATAATATGTCTCCAGCTATGTATATAATGAACTGTTCCGACAAATTTTAATATTCTGATGAAGTTCTTTACACAAATAAAGAGAACGAAAGCTTAACACTTGCTCTGCCTTTCTGGTACTTATTGAAGTTGTTTTCATAATATATATATATATGTATATATATATATATATATATATATATATATATATATATATATATATATATATATATATATATATATATATATATATATATATATATATATACTCAACCTTTTAGTGCAGGACATCCTCACAATGCCTTACAAAGTGGGGGGAACAAAAGCCAAAACATAGGGACCTATTTCAAATATGGATTTTATAAGTTTAGAAAGTCACTAGAGTATCATGGTTTGTTTTAACATATATTATCTGATAGATGTCAAGTCTGAAATACAAATGTTTGTCGTTATTTAGTGACTTCAGTGCTCATATCATCCCAGTGATTTGTCAGAAATGCATAACATTTATACGGAACAGACCAAAAATATGAGCCACACCTCTGGACAGTTTATGAAAATCTGGACAGTGAAGACGTATGACTGCAGACATGTAACAGAAGGGAAAAAAGACTGAGAGCTTTCAAACAGTTCACCCAGCACCTTCCAAACTACACTCAGACCAACACAACACTACAGCAAATCAGCTCTAGGGAATTGCTCATGCATTTGCACATATATCATGCACTACAGGGATGTACCTGTAGGAAAGAAAAGACATCATTGTGAAATTGTCTACCCACCCCCATTTGCACCACAGTCACAGAAACATACTAGTAAGCCAACTGACCTCTACAGTATAGCGACTATTTCAACTAATATATCCTGATTGCCAGTCACACACTACTCCTATATAAACTGCCCCAAATCACACTGTACTTGGAATCCTGAAGTTCTAAGGGACATGTCTCAGTATGCTTCTACAAGTATACACAGCTAACAGACTACCAGCAACTACAGCAGTATGCACAGTCAGATGGAAATGGATCTATGACACTCACACCTGCCCCTCTCCCTACTCAGCCCAACAAACATTTACATACTACACTGTTACACAATCTTGAAAGTCTGTTTACAATGGCCAGACATACATAACTCTCAACTGTACAGATTACCACATAATGTCCAGGGTGTAGGCCTATATCTATGGCCTCTTCCTCATAATATTTCTGGGATTCTGCTACATCACTTGGATGATATCAGGAGTGAAGTCACTAATTAATGATATACCAATCCACCCAACCTCTTAGTGCAAGAAATCTGGACAAAGCCTGACCTACTTGGGGGAAAGAAGCCACAAAATAGTGACATATTTTCAATACTGGTGCTATAAACTGAAAATGTTGCTGGAGTGACAGGGTTTGTTTTAACATAAATTCCCTGAAGGATATGAAGTCTGAAACACAAATGGATATCATTATTTCCTGACTTCAATCCTCAGATCATCCTAGTGATTTGACAAAAAAAAAAAAAAAACAATTGTATGAGGAAGAGACCAACCATAAGAGGCAAACCTCTGGACATTCTGGGAAAATCTGGACAGCTTAGAGGTATGTCATATACATATCAGTGTCAGTCATCAAATCATGCAGAAAATGCATGTCCACACAAACCCTGTTAATCTAGCAAGTTTCTAACTTTATAACAGCAATACTTACAATCTGACCCTAATTCAAGAACTTTGTCCCCCATTTGTTTGGCCTTTCCTTACATTTATTGTGCAAACAGGTTGACATGTATGAAGACACAGCATGTAAAACTTTGGACGTAGCACATCAATCCAAACAGTGGACAGTATTTGCACCTACCCTCTGTGATGCTGTAGCTCCCACACCTCCATAATATCCTCCTCATGGCAAGGAAAAAGTGCAAGGCCCACATGAAGGACTTAATTATGCCACTGTGTTGCCATGCCATTGGCTAATAGAAAGACAACGCAGCTGTGCTTGATGCAATTAGCAAGTGGGAGACAGCAGTTGGTGCACAGGCCATTACCTGCTCATAAGCATTACCTACAAAAGGCAAGCTGCTGCCAATGCAAAACAGGTCAGTACCTTCCTATGCAAAGACAGACTGTGAATACAGAAAGCAACACTTCTGGATTACTCTGAGCAAACACTGCAGCACTATAACAGACATGTCAAACAATTAAGCATGTAATGGAATGCAGAAGGGGGGATGCAATAATGGGAAGTAGGAAGTTAAACAATAGGTCTCAACAAGACTTGCTGGACTGACATGTTGCTGTCCAGCACCTATGACCATCCCTGCTGGCTCCGTCTGCAGTGACATAGAGCACAGCTCTAGCCTCTGAGTTAATCTTGCAATGGTCGGCTCACATATGACTACTACTGCAGTGTCTGTTGTACAATATTAACTGTGACACTGCCAGGCCAGCTACCTGAGATGTTGTAAATATTCATATGTCACTTGTGATTGCTACTATGGTACATATGCTTGTCTTACAAATGTAGGAGACCTATATATGGTATGTGCATAGTAACGGACTGGCCCAGAAGTGTGTGTTGAACTGTATGTTATATACTGAGCTCATACCTTTCAACTGACTGGATTTTTGCAGACTGACCACATGTTTGCCTCGTATTTGTAGTCATTTTCTCATACAGTTTTGTTTAGTCTGGCAAATCACTGTCAAATCAGTAAAGACTGAGGTCATAACATAATAGGATACATTTGAATGTCAGATATCATATCCTTCACAGTATTCCTGTGAATGCAAAACCTATTTTGCTATCAACTGTCTCAGTGTGTTACAGTAATATTTCTAAAGTATCACTATTTTTGAGCATTTGCCCCCCCCCCCTCCATTTATGTGTGCCTTTTCCAGGTGTCTTGCTCTAACAGGTTGAGAGGTATGACTGAGCTGCAGGAGTGTAAACCCAGTGTGCCATACTGACAAAGAACATAAATGTATATCAAGTATTACCTGTGCACATGTATGTAGTAATAATAGTAGCTGGAAGCCTCAAACATATGGACATGATTGCAAAACATCACGTAAATATGCTATACTTGTTTTACAAATGTGTAACCTGTATTTCCGTGCATCAAACAGACATAAATGTCCACAGCAACATGTTTTTGTATTGCCTTGAAACAGAAATAATTACTAGTTTGACCATAATTACTAGCTTGAAATTGAAAAACTGTTTAACTGTGTCAGGACTTTGTGTCCAAGCTTACACCAAACATCTATATGAGCACCTACATAGATGTATGTACTCAGCAATACCTGACTGGACAAAATAATCTCTTCCAAGGTAGATTAAACCTCTGTTGTGGACAGCAGCAATACACAAATTCCATAATAGGTGTAAATATTGGCTGGACAGGGCCAAGAAGGAGCAGGTGTGAAACTGGGAGCAATCTCACTTTTGTCTGAACAAGCAAATGAGGACACTGGTGAATTACTCTACGGCTAACTTTGAGGGCAAATTGAACACATCCACCAAGGCCAATCACAAGGCCTTCTGCATATATATATCTGCAATCCCAGAGGCAACACCCACCTCTGCTCTGTACTGGTGGTCAATAACACCACATACACAGGCACCACAGATATAGTCAAACTGCTGCAGGCAGGTAAGTGACATCCTCACCTACCATCCTCCCATCAGTAAAGGAGGACATGCAAAGCATCTGCCCCTCTCCCCTCATCATCAGGGAGCATATCTGTAATGCCCTCTCAAGGACAAAAAAATGGAAGTCTCCATGGGACTTGAAAACATCTCTAGCTGAATCCTACATGAACCCAGGCATGAACTGTCAGCTCCATTACACACTGCAGTCAACCAAAGCCTGAGCACCAGTGTTATCCCATCTGGATGGAGGACAGCCACTGTCACCCCTCTGCACAAAGGTGGAGCATGCACTGACCCAACCAATCATATGCACATCAGCCTAACTAGCCTGATCTGCAAGACCATGGAAGGCTTATCAAGGACCTTCTAAACAGGGACATTGGCAACCTCAAAATGCTTGAGCCAACACGGTTTGGTATTGTTAAAGGGAGATCTGGCCTGTTAAACCTGGTTGACTGCTTTGAAGTGGCCAAAAAACACTTCACCTAGCCAAAGCCTCTGATAATAATCCCCAGTCATCCATAATACATAAGCCTACAAAACCCCACTCAAACAACCCGCATGCAAGGCCCTCACATGGTCTGTGACATGAATAATACTTCTTTTTATGTTTTAAAAACTTAAATCATTTTATGAAATAAGTTGCATTGTCATTTATATGTAAAGTTTAAGTGTAGCTGAGCGGGTTGGCACAGCATGGCAGGATGCTCAGCAATGCTTACATGAAAATGAAGAGGTATATATAGCAGTTTAACACCAGATCATCACTGGTTGAATGGTTAGGACACCCAAACTTGTGCCTGAGGTACAAGGGTCGAATCCTGGTCATTCATCTTTTTACACCTGATAGGGAAACATTGTAAATGTTTTGGATTTCTTTTGTATACATTGACATATGTTAACTGTGGTGGTGCAGCCAGACCAGAAGCCTCATTGCAGTGAAGACCCGAGTATAAAAGCCCCAGCTACTCACAAGTGTCCAGTGGAGTACAGTAACAGGAACAGATAATGTACTGAAATGCATAAGTTTAGGAGATATAATAAAATAGTGTCACTGTGTGTATGATGTGAAATCCCCCATGTAAACACAAGTGTCCCAGACAGTACTATCACACTCCAAAGTTATGTAACAAAAGAACATAGGTGGGCATCATGTAAAGTACAATATGTACACTTAATAATATGTCAGTAAGGACTAATTAAAGTGCAATTTGTTAATTGTCTAGAAATGAAAACTGAACAATGTTTAGCAGTGCATAGCTCTGCTTACCTAGTTTGAGCATTGATAAGAAGCATATTTATAAGTGGCATTCAGCCCAGCTATGCTGATTTGCACACTGCTTGGTCTGGTGGACTGTCCTTGGTGATGCCAAACATTATTATGCTGATGTCATGGATAGATGGTGGAGTGAGACATTGCCATTGCTCGCCCATAAAATGTCTGTGCTTGAGCATGAGGTGGGAGTAGGGCATTGGCCATGTGGACGTAGGTCAGCAAGAAGATCATCTGAGAGTCCACATGGCCATGCACATTCACACTCCCATAGTGGCAGTAACAACAGCAGTACCAAAGGGAGGGGGCTGTTCATTCCACAACAGAGCATGCTATGGGCACATGGTCCTGGTGGGGTCTGTCAGGGACATGGATCCAGCAGACAGCCGTCCCCACTGGGGAGTAGTACTGCATTTGGCCTTGGGCCTGGTGGTGCCAGTGAGACTCCTGGCAGAACCAGTTCCTGTGTCTGTGGCCAGAGATGGTGAACTGTACATCCTCCATTTTGACAACAGAAGAACCAAATAAAACCCAGAAATAAGAACAATGACCAGCACTTGACTCTGTAAAACACCATCAACCAACCACAAACGAATTTACCTATGTTTCGTCTTTATTCAGACTTCTTCAGAATAATACTAAACAATTCAAACCATCCATGCTTAAATAAGAGGCAAAACATGACATCATTACCTAATTAATTAATTAACATCCATCTTACTTAAAGTGAACTAAACACACTCAAACAATGTTAAAAAACTGAATTATGAAATAAAAAACAAAAAATAGCAATATGTATTAATTACACAAGACATACAATAAAACATACAATAAAAAATGCAATAAAAACAATAATTTGTAATCCCATTACCCAAGAATATGCTTTAATTTTAAAATTGGGGCAATACTAATGTGGTCACTGATGCCAGGAAAAACCATGGCATTCAACCTTAATTGCCACCTCATTTCACTAATATCAAGATAAAGGTCTAGGACATTACCCTGTACATCCCTAACAATTTGTTGTATCACACAAAATTTAAATTCATGCCCACCATGCAACTCAATATGTCTATACAAGGCATTTGTTTTTTTCTTTTTTTCTTTAGCCTTATATCTGACACATGTTCGATAATTCTGTCTCTAAAGGCTCTACTGGTTTTACCAACATAGTATGCTGGACATTGACCACATTGTGCCAAATACACCACATTTTTAGTGTATTAGTCAAAATGTCCATATAGCCTAATAGAAACACCAGCCACATTCAACTTAGAATTTGTTGGCAATACGAGATGACACACACTACATCTACCACATTTAAAATTTCCAATATGCCTACCAGTTAGTTTAAAAGAACTGTCACCCTTTTCTAATGATTGCTTAAATGATCTTGCCTTCCTGAATACACATTTAGGAGGGCAAGCCAACTTTTCCCATACCAAATTATCAAGCCTAAGTAACTTCCAATTATTAAAAACTATATCCCTGATGTTAAGTGCATCAAACGAATATGTAGTAATGAAGTAAATGCCACATTCCTGACCCCCCTTATCAGCATTGGTCATAGTTGCTTTGTTCCCTCCATGTTTAACGTTAGCTATTTCACCGTTATCTTCTACACCCATAATTATTGATTCATTACTCATTCTACCCTTTAATAGCGACCAATACGTACCATCAATTCTCTTTCGCTTTACCTCCTCTGCTATGACCTTACACATACCTTCAAGATAACCTCTCCTAATGAACATACTCATAATAAAATCTATCTCCTCAAAAATTCCAATTCATCACTAACCATTCTGGCAGCCCTGACCATCTTGCCTTTAACAATTGCTTTTTTCTGGTGGTCAGGGTGCCAGCTGGAATAACTAAGATATGAACTGGAAAAAGTGGCTTTCCTGTGGATGGTAGATATTAGGGCATGCTCAATTGGATCTATTTTCAAATTAACATCTAAATATGTAATCCCCTGTTTACTGAAGGCATGGGTGAACTTCAAAAAGTACACTTTGTCATTAATATACTCTAGAAAACAATTAATATCTTCGACACTACCTTCCCATACTATAAACAAATCATCTAAAAAACGGGTGTAGTGTCGAATCTTGGACTTAAACCTGCTTGCAAAAACATATTCCTGCTCCCAAAATGACATAATATAATTTGCGTAAATGGGGGCGCAAGACGCCCCTATAGCAACACCTGTGACTTGCTTAAAATAATGTCCCTAAAAGAAGATGAAATTGTTATTTAAAACTGTCTCCATCAAGGTGACGAGTACATTTATACGATCCTGATCATACAGTCCAGTTTTGAGAAGCTGCCGCTCTAACCATTCTAATCCTATGTCATTAGGTATAACAGAAAAAAGACTGACGACATCAATAGTAACCAAAATAATGTTGTCATTAATTTCTACAGTCCTTAATTTTTCCAAAAATTGCCAAGAATCCTTGGTGATATAATCAAATAGTTTAATCCCTTTTTGTAAATGGTAGTCCAAAAATTTACTTATAAAACAAGATTTACTACGTTTACCGTCTACAATAGGCCTGAACTTGACATCCCCTAGCCCCTTATGTATCTTAGGGATTCCAAAGATACTACTCACTACAGGATACTCATTATTTATAAAAGAATACTCTAATTCATCAATTTGCCCTTGCATTAGTAAGTCCTCCACTAACAAATCCACCTTAGAATAGGCAATGTTGACCTGATTTAAACTACTTTCCTCATAGGTATCTCCATTTAACATAATTAACATATGATTACTATAACCATTTCTATCCATGACAACTAAGCCACTGCCCTTATCGGGCTTCCTAAATCTAATAGACCTATCTCTGATCAACTCATTTAACAAAACATATTCATCCTTAGTTAAATTATTTGCCTTACTAAATGCCTCAATTCCACATGCAGACTTACTCCTATTAATATAATCTCTAATGTCAAGTTCACAAACCTTCTCAAACAACCCAACTGTATTGTTGGAAAGAGGCATGAACCTACTGGGCTTTCTTAAAACTTCCCTTTACCCTTCAAGTGCATCATGAAACATTAACTTCAAATTCATCTTCCTTGTTAACAACTTTAAGTCAATTAAAATGTCACTTAAATTACCCCTCACAAGGGGAAAAAAGGTGGATCCCTTTGACAATAATTCAACATGTCCTAAATCAATAACCTTACTAGAAAAATTATAAACTTTGTAATCACCATGGCTGTTACAAACAACCACAGGGTTACTAATACAGTCACCATTACCTATTCTCAATTGTTCTTCTGCAATCTGAATTAAATGTTCAATTTCTCCACCAATACTCCCATCAACACTGCCCATGGGAACATCAGAGCATTCACAAGCAGAACTAATAAGTTTATCATTACTTTCAAGTGAAATATCAGAAGTCAAATAAATGCTTAAATCAGCATTTAACTCAATCTGCTCATGATCAACCAAAAGAACTAATGAGCCAGTATTGTCATCAAGTAATTCACCAATGCAAGAAATTTCATTGGGTTCTACAATAATGCCACTAGTCCCCATTATCAGAGCATCACTTTCCCCATGAACATCCATGTTACCATCTATTTCAGTATTAAGACAAACTTTAGGCTCTTCATTCATACCAAATGAATGTTCAGATGAAACACGAGCACCAAAATCATCAAACAAATGGTCCATAATGTCCCCTGTAGGCAAACTGCATGAATTATTACACACAATGTTTTCATCCAAAGTCTCATTAAAGTCCAAGTCAATGTCACTAACATCTTTCAAAAAAGCCACGTCGAAATCCACGTTGCGAATGTCTACTCCATTTGCACAAATACCATCTTCAAATACAGCAAAGTCAGTCTGATCCATTGGAGTGGGATCCACCCAAATACGCTTATCAATACCAATATCATTCATTTACAATTGAAAACTGGAATTGTTAACATAATTTGAATGATTGAAAACCTCACCTTCAAAAGACGCCAGGCCATTAACAACTACCTTCTCCATTCGGTCCGACCGCCATTGCGCTGCTGTTGGGAATAAAACCTCCCTTTCGGCCTTGCACCCTGCTTTTGAAACTCGTTGACTTCGCCACCTCCTTGCACTGGTTCATTTGACTGCGACCCTTGATCCTCTCCGAGCATCTTGGACCTCCTTCTAAAGGAAATTCATCCTCTACCATTCCGGTATTAGTACTACCGGCCATTCTCGTCACTTCCTCTTCACCTTCCGATTCCTGATTGGGTGGATGAGCCCGTCACCTTGATGGAGACAGTTTTAAATAACAATTTCATCTTCTTTGAAGGACATTATTTTAAGCAAGTCACAGGTGTTGCTATGGGGGCGGCTTGCGCCCCCATTTACGCAAATTATATTATGTCATTTTGGGAGCAGGAATATGTTTTTGCAAGCAGGTTTAAGTCCAAGATTCGACACTGCACCCATTTTTTTAGATGATATGTTTATAGTATGGGAACGTAGTGTTGAAGATATTAATTGTTTTCTAGAGTATATTAATGACACAGTGTACTTTTTGAAGTTCACCCATGCCTTCAGTAAACAGGGGATTACATATTTAGATGTTAATTTGAAAATAGATCCAATTGAGCATGCCCTAATATCTACCATCCACAGGAAAGCCACTTTTTCCAATTCATATCTTAGTTATTCCAGCTGGCACCCTGACCACCAGAAAAAAGCAATTGTTAAAGGCCAGATGGTCAGGGCTGCCAGAATGGTTAGTGATGAATTAGAATTTTTGAGGGAGGTAGATTTTATTATGAGTATGTTCATTAGGAGAGGTTATCCTGAAGGTATGTGTAAGGTCATAGCAGAGGAGGTAAAGCGAAAGAGAATTGATGGTACGTATTGGTCGCTATTAAAGGGTAGAATGAGTAATGAATCTATAATTATGGGTGTAGAAGATAACGGTGATATAGCTAATGTTAAACATGGAGGGAACAAAGCAACTATGACCAATGCTGATAAGGGGGGCCAGGAATGTGGCATTTACTTCATTACTACATATTCGTTTGATGCACTTAACATCAGGGATATAGTTTTTAATAATTGGAAGTTACTTAGGCTTGATAATTTGGTATGGGAAAAGTTGGGTAGCCCTCCTAAATGTGTATTCAGGAAGGCAAGATCATTTAAGCAATTATTAGAGAAGGGTGACAGTTCTTTTAAACTAACTGGTAGGCATATTGGAAATTTTAAATGTACTAGATCTAGTGTGTGTCATCTCTTATTGCCAATGAATTCTAAGTTGAATGTGGCTAGTGTTTCCATTAGGCTATATGGACATTTTGACTGTTACACGAAAAATGTGGTGTATTTGGCACAATGTGGTCAATGTCCAGCATACTATGTTGGTAAAACCAGTAGAGCCTTTAGAGACAGAATTATCGAACATATGTCAGATATAAGGCTAAAGAAAAAAAGAAAAAAACAAATGCCTTGTATAGACATATTGAGTTGCATGGTGGGCATGAATTTAAATTTTGTGTGATACAACAAATTGTTAGGGATGTACAGGGTAATGTCCTAGACCTTTATCTTGATATTAGTGAAATAAGGTGGCAATTAAGGTTGAATGCCAGTTTTTTTCCTGGCATCAATGACCACATTAGTATTGCCCCAATTTTAAAATTAAAGCATTTTCTTGGGTAATGGGATTACAGATTATTGTTTTTATTGCATTTTTTTATCATATGTTTTATTGTATGTCTTGTGTAATTAATACATATTGCTATTTTTTGTTTTTTATTTCATAATTCAGTTTTTTAACATTGTTTGAGTGTGTTTAATTCACTTTAAGTAAGATGGATGTTAATTAATTAATTAGGTAATAATGTCATGTTTTGCCTCTTATTTAAGCATGGATGGTTTGAATTGTTTAGTATTATTCTGAAGAAGTCTGAATAAAGACGAAACCTAGGTAAATTCGTTTGTGGTTGGTTGATGGTGTTTTACAGAGTCGAGTGTTGAACTGTACATCCTGCCATGTACGGTCCACAGCTGTCCAACATACCCTGTGTAGGGCAACCACATGGCTTGACTGTGTGCATACAAACACTTCTACATCTCTATCACAGGAAAGTCAACAGCAGACACATGCAGCATGTCTGTACAGCCCAGTTAGACAGCACCCCTCCAAACACACACATATAATGTCAACCATATGGCCCAGCCTAGGCCTCTGGCAAACCCACACCACACCCTATGCATATGATGATACCTGTGCCACATCCCTGTTATCCATACCATTGATGCAGGGACATCCTAATATTGGTCTCATGCACAGGGTGAATATAGTACAGTGTAGTAATGTAATGCTGTGTAAGGTGCTGTCTGCTGGTAATTGTTATGGGTACATATTGAAGTGTATGTACATTTTTAGCCATGATTCATTATTGCTGTTAGTTCTGCTGACTGACTGCAGTCTCATATACTGTATTCTGTTTGTGTTCCAGGTATCTGTGTGTCTGCAGGCTGTGGTCCTGCTGACATTACCAACAATGAGTCTGCCGGAGTGGAAACACAGTAACCTTTTAATAGCCAAGGTTCAGCTGCATATGTACATGTTTAATAGGTGTGTATGCATGCAACAGTGTGTGAGGGACAATGGGGGCAAACAGTGTAATCTTGCATGCTTACCCTTGACACTGCCAGCTAGCCTTCATATATGTCATGTAGTACCACAGGCTCATACATGCAGAGCAGGTTATTTGAGTATTGTCACTAGGTCCCTCACAACCTAGCCATTACTTTAACTCCAACAGATTTACCTATAAGCACCTGTTGCTCCTGCAATTTCTTTCCCATCCGCTCGACCTTGATGCAGTTGATGAAAGTATGCATGGTACTGTGTTTGACAGGTTTGGAGAGTGTATTCCTGACACAGGTCATCCTGCGTTAGATTAAAATGACAATCACCAGCATGTGTGTCTGCTATCTTGTATGTGAGTCTGGCCTCTTGTGCTGTTAGTGCACACAGAGTCATAGTCTTGTACATGGGGTGGCTGTTGAAGGGCTGAGCACAACCTCTAACTGCCCAGTTTTACAAACAATAGTGCTAGATACAAACACCACAGTGTTAATGGGGTGTTGCAGTGTCTGCCACTACTATTCAAGTGGGTGACAATTGCAGGGGCTATTAGGATTGCCAATCGTGGGTTCAGGGGCCCTTAACATGGTAGAGCCATCAGTAACACACACACACTGCTGCATGGGGACATGCATTGAGACACACATGCACAGACAACATAATAGGTGACCTAACTATTTATGTACAATTTACAGTGATATGACTATTACATGCACCACAGTGCCTTTGTGTTAGAAACTATGTAGCTGTGTTTGTAAGGTGGATGCCATCTATAGGAGATGAAACTAGGCTGTCAATGGGGGACTTAGGCTGGAAGAGGCACACTAAATGGTATAACCATACTATACACACAGTAAAGACAGTCACAGGGGATATGCATACAGAAACACATACACAGTTGCTAATAGACAGATTAGTAACCACACATATCCAACTTGTATGTACTATAGTGCTATGGGCACATTACATGCACCACAGGGATTATATGCCTGGGATATAACTTACTACCTCTTACAACAAGTAATCTTGGGAATGCCTTCATGGATGGTGTGACAAACCACCCAAAGTAGTGAGTGGTCTCGTATATTGCTCTTACAAACCTGGACAAGTGATAGAGTAACATGCTTTGTATCAGCATGATGTTTCAGGAAGATTCAAAGTCTGATGCTGACATGTCTGTCACTACAGTAACTGTGACATATTTGGCAATGGTTTCACATAAATTACTATTGTTAGGGGACACAGACAACATATAGGTAGCAAGCATCTGGGTATTCCATATACAGCTGTACAGATGACTGATATGGGCTGTATAGTTTAATATGGTGCATGTAAGGTAGATTCCTTTCACTGGCTCTTTAAAGTAATGCCATGGGGAGGGGTCAGTAGACCTCAAAATGATATAACCAACATACAACAGCCATAGGGGATATGCTTTACAAACAAACACCCATGGTACCATAATTGCCATTATTGAGATTAGAACCCCTATCTATCTAATTGTTTGTATTATAGTATTATGCAGTTATTGCAGGAACCACAGAGCTTATAGGACCGAAGACAGTATACATGTCCTTTTAAGGTGAATGACATCAGTGGGCCTTGTAAAGTTGGGCAATGGGAAGTGTACTGGGTGGGAAAGGCCTCATAATACTTTAACCCACACACTTTTACATATGCTTATATGCACACACATTTCCAGAACTGAGATTAACCCCTTGATATCTAGTTATTTGTACTAAATTGTTACATAATTAAAGCATGCACCATGGAGGTTATAAGGCTGATGGCTGTCCAAAGGTGCTTCTAAAGTGAATGACATCAGTGGCCCTTGTAAAGCAGAGTAATGAGAAGTGCACTGGGTTGAACACACCTTGAAAGAGTATAATCCCTCCAGAGGATATGGTTCTCACCCAAACACACAGGATATGGTTCTCCCACACAGCATAATGTTTAGAATCCCTACCTATCTAGTTATTTTTACTATAGTGTGACACAGTTATTGTACATGCCACATAGCTTATTAGACTGAGGACTGTAGACAGGTACTTCTAAGGTGAGTGACATCAGCAGCCCTTGTAAAGTATGGAAATGGGATGTGTACTTGTACAAACATACACACTTACAAACACTTATACACACACACACACACACACACACACACACACACACACACACACACACACACACACACACACACACACACACACATTTGCCAGAACTGAGATTAGAACCCCTACCTATCTAACCATTTATACTACTGTGTTGCATAGTTATTGCACACACCATGGAGCTTATAAGGCTGAGGAATGTCCAAAGGTACTCCTAAGGTGAATGACATCAGCAGCCCTTGTAAAGTAGGGAAATGGGAAGTGTACTTGGAGGGAAAGGCCTTAAAATATTTTAACCTACAAACACTTATATGCACACACACATTTGCCAGAACTGAGATTAGAACCCTTAACTATTTAGTTATTTACACTACTGTGTTACGCAGTTACTGCACATGCCATGGGGCTTATAGTGCTGAGGACTGTCCAGAGGTACTTCTAAGGTGAATAACAACAGCCGCCCTTGTAAAGTAGGGCAATGGGCAGTGTACTGAGTGGGAATGGCCCAAAAATCACACACATACACTTACATTTGCCAGGACTGCAATTAGAACCCCTACCCATCTAGTCATTTGTACTATAGTGTTACACAGTTATCGCACAAGCCACAAAGCGTATAGGGCTGACAAGTGTCCAAAGGTACTTCTAAGGTAAATTACATCAGCAGATCTTGTACAGTAGGGCCTTTGGATGTGTATTGAGGGGACAGGCCTCATAATACTTTAACCTACAGACACACATGCACACAAAGGCGGGTGATATAATATTACTACCCCCTACCTCAGTACTATTACACAATGGGGCTCACCTTCATGCTGGCGCATGCGACTGGTTACAACTGGTATGCAACTGTCTGCAGCAGAACATCACTCAATGCCTTTCAGGTATCCCTGTCTATGACTCTGTGTGTTTCTCCCTGTATGTCTCCCTCTCTCTCTCTCTCTCTCTCTCTCTCTATCACTGTCTGTCTCTGTCTTCCTCATGTCTATGTGTGTGTATGATTGATGTATTGCTGTAATGTTGCCCATATATATGTCTATGTATCACATGCAGCAGATGCAGATATATCACATATGGGCCACCTACAGCTAGCTGAGGGCAATTCTGTCTAACAGGTGTGGGTAGAAACAGTTAAGGTGTACATAGCTGTCTGTATGCAAAGACATATATGTACTATACAGTTATATACTCCGATGTGGGTTTAGACATGGGCTGTAATTCTCTAAGTGTATGAGCATGCCCAGTATGATCTTATATAGTAAGAGTGGGACTCCATTCCAGAGATAGTTATACTCCAGTCCAGTGTTTTGTGTGCTACAACCATACCTGTCAACCTGTTAGTGCAAGAAATATGGAGATAGCCTGCCAAAATGGGGGGACAATGACCCAAACATAGAGAGATACTGTAAATATTGCTCTTGTTAATGTAGAAAATTGCTATAGTAACAGGGTTTGTTTTAGCAGACAGCTTCTGACATACATGCCCTCTGACAATGAAATGTATTGTGTCATTACTTACTGATAGATATCCTCAGATCATCACAGTGAGATACCTGGGATATACAAGATGTCTGATGCACAGACCAAAATATTGAGCCAAACTATGGACAATCTTGCCCAATCCGGTTGTTTGAGAGGTGTGGCTAGAGCCAACTGGCTGATAAAGCTGTGTAAACAGTAGAGCACCTCAGTTATATACTGGCTACGGATCTCCTGCTTGTGTGGTAGTCTTCTTAACTGAAAAGTCATATACTAGTGAGGGTACAGAGTGCATTCTACTGAGATGTCCATTATATGTGTGGTGTATTTTACATAGCACTTTGATTTCCAGCTATGTCAGTGGCAACGCAGTACAGAGTAATTTGGTGAACCACTGACAGACATTTGTTTATAGGTTGATAGGCTGATATGAGGTTACTAGGCTATTGGTCCTGAAACCCTTATAACCCTTGCAGATGAGAGTATAGCCTATGTTAAGACATGTCAGCACCCACAGACCCTTTCCAGCAGGGACACAGGTGGAAGCACAGGACTGGATTTTCTGTTTCCCATGCACGTATACAGGGAGCACTTCACAAGGGGTTTTGCAGAACTTGGCTTGATGTGGACAAGGAGTGTAGTCCACAGATGGAGGAGTGTGTGGGACATGTATCTGTCACACCAACAAGCACTATTAATATCACAGACCAGGTTGATGGTACAGGTTGTTGGAGTGGGCCTTGCCTTCCATATGTGGAACAGTCCTATCACGGCAGGTTCTGGCTTGCTTTGTATGCCAGACAGAGGTACTCTCTGTGGAGTCTGTATGGGACTGAGTAGAGGGACAGCACCATTAGCCTATCTATGTAGGGTAGGTGTTTGGGGTCCTGGAATCTCCCGGTGAGAACCCTCTGTGGTCTCTCCACCTGCTGCATGTGCTTTGTGAGGTACATGCCAACAGGGGCATTGTACAAAATAATTGGCCTTATAAGCTTAGAATACATGGATCTTATGACCTCTTCATCCCTGGATGAAATACCCTTACTTTTGAGTTGGCCCATCTATGAAGCTTTCTGTACAATGGTAGCAACATGGTGCACAGACTTGAGGTTGCTATCAACTTGGGTGGCTAAATACCTCAGTACTGACTGTATATGTAGGACATTGTTGTTAATGTGATAATATGTGGGGATGTCAGTCTCCCAGATGGGAATGATGATGTATCTGCAGGTATTCAACTTGAGGCCATGTTTCTGGCAGCAGTCATTTGTTTTGGTGAGACCCTGTTGTAGGACATCCACATTACTTTAGGTATTGATGACTGTTCCCAGTTTGTAGTCATCTGCCAACTTGGTCAGCCATAGGCCAGTGTTTTTGGCCTGCACCTCAGGGAAGTATATCCCGTGTACCAGAGGCCTCCAGACCGATCCCTGTGGTATGACACTCATTACGGGTGTACTGTTTTGGCTGGCTACCCTTATTATGATCATGTGGGTTCTATCAATGAACCAGTTTGCTACCCATCTGGTAACATATGGATTGCTGCCTAGTTGACAGAGTTCATGTACTATGGCTGAGTGGGGAATAGTGTATAAGGCTTTGGCCAAGTCAAGGTGGCTGGAGTGCACCATCATTCCCTCATCCATGCCTTTGTTGGTTGTCTCAGGGAAGCCATCCAGAGTTGACTGACATACCTCTCCTTGAGAAAGGCAGAGTGCGTGGAGTCAAGTGTTTGGTGTTTGCCAATGTCCCTATTAATGAGGTCCATGATGATGCATTAGATGGCCTTGCAGATCAGGCTAGTTAAGCTGATGGGACTTTAATTTCCCAGATTGGTGAACACTCCACTTTGGTGTACAGGGATGACAGTGGCTGTCCACCACTCGGCTGTGACAAAGGCGGTACTCAGGCTTTGGTTGTGTAGAGTGCATAATGATGCTGCCATTTCATGCCTGGGTTCATGTAGGTGGCAGGCTGGGATGTGTTCAGGTCCCATGGAGGCTGTCTTCTTGGCTTTGAAAGGATAGTGATGGCCTGTTCCCTATTGATAAGGGTTGGGTGGTCAGGTACTGGGGATGTCCTGCTTTCCTGATGGAGGGGCAGAGGAGAGACAGTTCCACTGAATCTGTCAGCCAGTAGATTGGCTTATATCTACGGCATTTGTGTATGTGGTATCCTTGACCACCAGTTCTGCACAGATCTGGGAGCTTCCTTTGGGAATGCAGACAATTGTGATGAAGGCATTATGATTGTCTGCCTTAGATGTGGGCAATTTGAGCTTGGGGATGACTTTAGAGGATTTCAGTGGTGCTCTTATTTGTTTGTTCAGGCTAGGGATGATTACTTCCAATTGCGCACCTGCTCCTTCTTGGTCCTGGACAGCAATGTCATCCTTTTGTTACATAGCTCCTTTGCTGCAGATGTTTGCAGACTCATTTACTCTCCCTTGAGGACGAGGATGTTGTCCTGTCAGGTATTCCTGATTCCATGCATCTGTATATATATATATATATATATATATATATATATATATATATATATATATATATATATATCATATATATCTGCTGGTATAGTACTTTTGTGTACATTTGGAGATTGGTGCCTGTTCCTCCAGTGGGGTAGGCGGCTGTTCAGCTAGTTATACCATCCCCCTGGTTGCTGTGCTCAGCTTGGGAGACATTTTTGGGATGACTTGAGGTGGGTCAGGAGAGTTTGTGATATCGAACATGACAGCTTTTTTACCGGATATTGCCATGGAGTATGATACCATAGGGGTGCTGCAGTGCTTAATCGTGTTGGTTACTGCCAAGCCTGACATATGTATCACATCTTCTGGGGGTATCAAGTAGCTGTCCTAAACATTTAGTATTGATAAGATGGGGGAATCTCTGTGCATTTCTGTTCTGGCATGGCTGGTTTTCCAATCAGTGGTTGGGTAGTAAAAAACATAAGGTACAGGGTAACAGGTTGAATCCTGCTAGATTTGTAGAAGGGCAGATATATGGGTTAGGAATCCTAAGTCAGATATGGTTGACTGTAGCTACCTATAGTTTGCATAGGGTTCTTGTCATCAGTCGACTGCACTTGAGTGTCTTAGTGTATGTCAGACTCTTTGACCAGCATGGGGGTGTCTGTATAATGTATCTTTATACTCCATCTCCTTTAGCTTTGCTGTGCACATTTTGTGGTCTGGCTGTATGATAGGATGAGTGATCAGTTAAGGATGGGTGGCTCCCCAAAGCTGTGGCCCAGGTTTCTGTGAGTGCACAAATATCACCATCTGCCAGGGTTACAAATGCTTGCAATGAGTACATTTTCTTGTTTAGACTACTAGCGTTTAGCAGCATGGCCTTTACTTTGCATTTTGTTGAGTGTTTTATGTTGGTAGTATTGATCCCATGACTTTCCCTAAAAAGGCACTATGAGGGAGGCAAGGACCTTTGCCAGAGGCCTGAAGGCCAAGTGAGACAGATGCAGGCCTTCTCTAGCAAAGCAGCATGGTCTGTCAGTCATATGTTCCCAGGCTGCAAGGCAGTGGATCCCCCTGGAATGACAACAGTAAGCCCATTATTACTGACAATCATTTTCTGTTTGTATTGGGCCATCATTCCAGGTGATGGTACAATGCTGCTTAAGGCTAGGGACATACCTGCATGGGACACATATTCAGCAAGCTGAATCATGCTTGACTTCCTATAGTACAGGGAGGTATATCTGATGTTGTTCACACTGGCATGGACTAGGCTAAACTGATAAAAATACCTGTTGTAGAGTGACCTGAATGCATGTGTGATTTGGCAGATTCTGGCACCTGATAGACAAGTAAGCATGACTTTCTCCTTATCCAGCCTGGTGAGAGCCACACTGGTGTGTGTCATGATGGAGTGTCCTATGAGTAATATGTTGGGTTTATGGTAAGATCTTAGTTGTTGGGAGACGCTGGTATGTGTACTATGCATGTTCTGTGGTGTGTAGATCTATGGGCTTCCCATGTGTTTTTGACTCAGAGGTGTCCTTTGTTTGCGTTTTGGTTTTGTTGTTGACCTCCACTTATGTGGGTGTGTGTTGTGTATTGTGGGTGATGTTTACTAACTCCATACCCTGCAGGGTACCTATGTTACTGCACAATTTGTTCGGTTGTATGCATTTTCCATTTGTCTGGCCAGTGGTTCCCCTTTTCCTTATTTGTGTCTTTTTGTCCTTCTGTAATCCAGTCACAGGCTTTGGCCACACTAGCTGTTGTAATGTATTTGTATTTGTGGTGTGAGTGGGGTAGATGCTATAACATTACACAGAGGGTTATGGGCTTCACACCTCTGAGTATACCTATTTAACAGGTTGTCCATCATTGCACCACTACATCTGCTGTGGTCCTCAGATGGTTTGTGTTGCTATGTTATTATGAGTCGACATGTTGGCCCTAGCTGCTAACGTGTCACAGACTGCCATCATTGGACAGGCCCATATGTGCAGTCAGACACAGGCCCACACATGGAGACAGGGTGTTAATAATGCTCTGCTAAACATAGACAATTGGGAGACTGGTTTGGTATTTGCTTACTATTTCTTATGGGTATGACATCTGCTTTTCCATTGTCTGCCACTGATGTTTTGACATGAACCTTTCTTGTTTTGCAAATAGTTTGGCAGGCAAATGCAATGTTAGGACAAGCAGAACAGATATACATGACATACCTGTGGTCCTTCTGTGACAGCCTGTCATTCCAGGAGTATGGAAGGTTGTCAGTGCTGACACAGTAAGGTGGCAGCCATTTATAACCTGGAAGTACAGTAACTTTCAGGTACCTGCTGTCCTACTAGGCATTGTACCTCTCAACCTGTTAGAGACAGATATCTGGGGAAAGCCATAAATAATTGGGTGACAAAGGGCCAAAAATAGGGACAGGTGTTAAATATTGCCCTTACAAATGTAGATAGCTGCTGCAATGACAGTTTTTGCATTAGCATGCATTTTTCTAAAGAGTATGAAGTCTGAAATTAACATCTGTTCATTATTTTCTGAGTCTTTCATGATTTGCAAATGATTTGCCAGTAAACCACAATTTCATGACAAACAGCAAACGTATGATGCAAAACTATGGACATTCTGCAAAATTCTGTACAGTTGACAGGTATGCTCGACACTGTGTAAGTTACTCTGAGCTGTGTACTGTCCATATGAGTGGTCCCCTCTCCCTGACTTGTCCATCTTTCATGCACTAATGGATATTGACTTCTGGACAGTATGTACAGGTCCTACTGTAGGTGTAGCTGACATGCAAAACAGTTGGCACAGAAAGTCTTGGAACGTGGGCCCTGTCAACCACAGTACTGTACCTAGGCCACTAAGCAAATACAGCCAAGTGGAAGTGCTGCCCAATTCCTGACATTATTAACCACTCACATACATAACTCATCAGCCTTGCATATTGTGGATGTGCAACAGGTTATTGAGTTGACTGGAATAGCCCTATGAATGTCTGCTCTGCTGCTATTACCCTACAAACATACATGTTACTGCATTTCTATGGGGACACAGGTGTGTTGCGGGGGGAGGGCATACTTATCAACTGTACACATTTGCACAGACTGTGTAGATGTTGGCTTTATGTTTTGATTCCATTTAGCATAGTGTTGTGCCTGTCTTGGAGAATACCGGCATATCATTAAAGACCGAAGATTAGGATGTAATGGTAGAGATTTGCTTTTCAGACTTCCTACCCTTCAGAGACTTCATGCAACTGCAAGACCTACTGTGATATCACTGTGTAAGTCTGTCAGAGGACTATTTCATCATTGTCTCTATTTGTGGACCTTTGCCAGACATTTCTTAATGGATTTATACAGCTGACTTGCCAGGAGAGGCTGAGGGGTGAGTATGGAACCCCAACATTGACATCCATGCATGTAACCTATGAGCCCCCCCAGTTTATTTCTCCCCCACATACACTACAGTGTGTTTTGTCAGCTATGGGACTACTGCATACTCTGCCGAAGCCAGTATTGGGCATATGTTTCCTGTTGTCCCACATAACTGTCAGTTGTCTGCTGTTATCCTGGTAGGCCACCCCATTTCCTTGCATACATGCAGCAATACCTGACACATACTACCAAAATGTACTACTACAGTCATCTATTATTAAGAAGTGTGACTTGCCTTGTGCCTGCAGCAGTTGTGAGGATGGTGCTTGAGGGATGACTCTGTTGGATGCACACAGTACATGGCCTATACATGGTAAGGTACAGGTGGTGTGATGTGTGTGGCATCCATTTTACTGTGTGTGTGTGAGTCAGAGAGAGGTGTCAGTCCCTGGGTCCCTAGGTTGTCAGTGTATATGCTATGCATTGCCTCTTTGCCAAGGCCAGGACATACTGGGCATGCCTACGTTTGCCTAGGGGCAGGCTCAGGGGGTTTCCTCCTCTGAGTATCCCTGTGCCTGTGGAGGCCTTGCAATGGTGGAGAGGGGCTATGTGCCCCTTCCCTGTGATGTTCCTGCTACAGCTGTTTCTGCAGGATCATATTGTGCAGCATGGCACATACTATGAACATGTGCGCACATGTGGCTGGAGAGTGCTTCAAGGCTCCACCAGATATGTCAAAGCAGTGGAACTATGACTTGAGCATCCCAAACACATGCTCTATATTCTTCCTAGTTTGTGCGTGTGCTTCATTATGGCATTCTTCATTGGGTTTGCGTGCATTTCTGATGGGTGTCATCATCCAAGGTTCCAGTGCATTGCCAGCATCCCCCATGAGATGGCCATACAGAATGTCCTCCCTGGCAAATGCCTGGTACAGCTGTAAGGCGTATGCCAGATGTGGGAGTTGTCATAGCTTCCAGGGCTGCCAGCACACACATTCATGATAATGCCCTGGGCATTGCCTATGACCTGGCAGTTGATGGAGTTATAGCCCTTGTGGTTGACATACATTCTACCATCTTCACCGAGTGGTGTTTTGATGTGGACATGAGTGCAGTCTATGGCACCTAGTACCTCTGGGTAGTCTGCTACATGGTGGAAGAGACACATATTGCTGGTCCACTCCTCAGGGGTGCTGGGGAAATAAATGTGCCCAATGGCATGTATTCGCATGGCATCCAGGAAATGGTGGAGTACCCAGGATGCTGATGCCTGTGAGACCCCCAAGATGTCCCCAGTAGGTCTTTGGAAAGTACGTGTAGCTAGTATTCTTAAGGCTACACATACCTTGGTTTCAACTGGGATGGGTTCCCCTCTATTGGTTCTGGGTCTGAGGTGATGCTGGCAGAGCTTGGTGAGTTGCTGAAGTATGTCCCTGTCCAACCTGTAGTACTCTGCTATCTCCAGATCATGTAGACCCTGGAAGGTTACCCAGGGTCTGAACATTCTTCTTCTCAGTCTGAGCCAGTTGTCAGCATTATCCTCATCACCACCCACAGTCTGTAGCACATACAGATGTAGCAAAGCAGCAGCAGCCCCTAACATTTTGTCAGTTAAAATTCCCAAGTGTGTATACCAATGGTGCAGAGTTTGTGGGAAAAAACAGACAGAAAAAAGGTGTTTGCATACTTTATACTGGTGTGCTGCAGATGCTGCAGCCTGTATGACTGGCTGCCTATGATATATTCCACCTGCTAACCATATTATTGAGGGGTTTGAATGGGCCATGGGCCACTGTGAGTGGCAGAGTCCATATTAGTGATTTGTAGTTCATTTCCTTTATTCTGCTATTTCCTTTTTTTTCTCTTTTTCCACTGTGTTCAAGTCCTGTGGTGCACCGCTCAAACTGTTTTAGCTAGTGTAAACATTGCTGAGCAGAAAAGGCCCTCCCCTGGAAATGAGCACACATCATTTCTTGAACTAGCTAAGCACAGCTAAGCAGCCTCAGACACATCCCCTTGTTTTGCTGTGCTTAGCTGAGCACAAATAGTAG
This sequence comes from Protopterus annectens, assembly GCF_019279795.1. Classification (NCBI taxonomy): domain Eukaryota; kingdom Metazoa; phylum Chordata; order Ceratodontiformes; family Protopteridae; genus Protopterus; species Protopterus annectens. Next base: position 197,768,920 of record NC_056725.1, on the reverse strand, counting down.
CCATGGAGCTCCACTGTGCTTACACTAAGCATGACACACCCCTTTTCATGTCAGCTGCTTCTTCTGCTTACACCACCATATTATAGCTCATACACTGTTAGGTACCTACGGACATGGTCTCCCATTTTTCTATTCAATAAATTTAGCTTATTTATATACCCCGCTGCCTTAGTCCCTAGTTACATCACTACATAGGAGCCTATGTCTTTAGCTACCACTGTTATCTGTTATTGTTATAAGTCTGCCTGCTCCCCCTTCTAATGGCAAAATTCATCTTTCACATAAAATTGTCTTTTTACATTTTATTTTTATTTTCTGCATGATCGCATTTGCACGCCGCTGTGGTCTGCTTAAACTGCCGAAATCGGCCCAAAAATGTTTTGATTTTTGGCCATTGTCATGCCTAATAATCATAATACATGCTTTACTTTGAGCTGTTATGCCCCCATTTGGATTTTTGCAGAAATGTACATGGTTAGTAACTATATAAATTTCTGCTGTGGACACGGCTCCAACACAGATGCCTGTCTGCTTGCTGAATCAATAATTCACTACATTTGCATGATTTTCACCAGCAGATGAGGTGATTAGCATTATTCCATGGTGTCCATGTTAGAACAGTGCTGGGAGGATCATGTACGCCCCCAGCCTTGTTTACTGGATCGCACGGGTTCTGAACTCCATGTTCGAGCCGTGCCACTATTCTTATATGAAGTTTAGCTCCTTGTAAGCTTTATTGAATCGTGGGGAAAAAGATGTCTCCGCAAAACAGTCAGTACTTTGATTTTCTACTTTTTCTCACTATAAGCCTCTCAGTGGATAGTATCATAGAAAATATTCTTTCCATCTCACTGTGATTTATCTCACCATAAAATGATATCGGGAGGAAAAAAATGACTGCAAATTGAAATGTTATCAGCATGATAGCCCCTATGAGTTCATTCTGCAAGCTAAGAAATACAAAGATAACAGCGGGATTATATACGCATAAGATCATAGGATCTTAGGAAGTTACAAGGCTATTGGCCCTGAGGCCCTTACAAGCCTAGCCAAGAATTTAACCCATGTTCCGGCAAGTCAGCACCTGATGATCGTGTCCAACATGGACACAGGTGGAATCCCAGGGGTGTATTTTCTATTCCCCATCCTGTTATGCAGGTTGCCCTTAAAAAGGGATAATGTGGTACTCTGCATTGACATGGAGAGGGAGTACACTTTACAGAAGGGGGAGGCTCTGGGACACAAATCTGTCCCCCCAACATGTCCTAATTGATGTCACAGACTAGGTTGAGGTTGTGCATGTGGGTTACTGGAGTGGAGCTTGACTTTTTGCAGAAATGTTTATGACCTTCTGGTGATCCAGACACTTGATACCCATAATTAGATGTTCAAACTTTCAAACACCCATCAATGTAGTTATCTAGTTACATATTTAAGACAATTTTTGGAGACTGAGAGAACAGTATTATGTATTTGCTCCACAACTTGTATGTAAGATACTGGGTCAGAAGGCAGAGGATCTTTTGCATCCAGATATAAGAAGTGCAGACTGCTACTTAGTACATGATATGATAGCATAAAATAAAATATTGTTAAAACCTTGCAGAATAACTTAAATCACTGAATAAGATGCCCTCGGAAAGCTGAAGTGTAATAGTTTATTATTATTACACCTCCATGAATACCATCATGCATATCTGTCTGTACTGTAAATATCAATATGTTATTGATCAGAAAAGTTTATGTTAAGTGCAGGTGTATGGTTGGTTTGAAGTACACAATGTATGTAAAAGGTAATTACTATTACAAGTGAGACTTAAAAGGCTATTGCTATTGACTTTATTGTTATTTATTTATTTATTTATTTGTAGTTTTTTTGAAATCTCCAGTCCCAGATCTGAAGGGCAAGTCAATTAAATATATGCAGGGCTTATAACTACTGCTTTAACTCAGTCAATTTGATCAATTAGTCTGACGGCCAGTCAGTTAATTAGACCATCAATCCAGCAATGAATCAATCAGTATATGAATCAGTCCAAAATGTGCAATGTTTTTCAAGCCATTATGGTTATCACACATTAAGATATGGACACAAACATATTTAAATGCTCTTATCTTTAATAATTGACTTTTTTCAGTAATATCTGCTCAATTGGCCTTGTTGGTTTGCTTTGTTTTCTTAGAAGACAATAACAGAAATTTAGAGATTTCTTCCCACATTCCCTTAGATCTATTCAGTATGTTCTGAAATGCTGTAATTGATTCAATATCTGCCACTTTGACTAGACTATTAAGATTCTGTTCTGAAAATAGAGGTGTATCGTCTTTGTGATTCCTTTGGCTGCAGTGTCATTCCATTATTTTATATCACGGCATACCTTATAATATAGCCCCAAAGCTTTCTTTTCCATTTGAGGTACACATATCATTCTTACTCCTTGTTACTCACTTTCCTCAGTTCAGTAGAATGCATGCTGATTGTCATAAGCCAAAATGAAGGGAATGATATGGTATCCATGTCTCTTTATCTGTTGCATACAAATAATGTTGTTACATGTCTAAGACCTATAGAACTATACAGCATACTATAGGCGAGGAACAGACAACAGTCATTCTCACCGATTCTGATATCTACCCTATTACATTGCAACATAATGTTTGCTTTATTGTATGTCTTTTTCATTTTCAATCCTAATTTACAGTATTAGAAATGCCAGCCCTACACTCCACTTCCTGCTTTATGTAAGCAATAGTAATACTTTCCAAATAAACCCAAAAGTGTCACATATTTTGGGTTATTTACTTCCACAGATATTAGCTTCTAAATAATTTTATGCATATTATGTTTTAAATTTTCCAAAGGTCCTATTCATTGACATGCCATTTTGTTTGACAAAAATGTATTTTATGTCATATTCCAGGACACAAATGAAGATATTGTACATCCAATTGCATTGCTATATGTGTCACTCTTCTGGTCACTGGTCACTCTGTGTGCTTGGTAGTAATTCATCTTTAGCCACTTTATCCTGATGTACCTGCCACCATACCTCTCAACCTCTTAGATCAAGAAATCTGGACAAAGCCATAAATAAAAATGGGACAAAGGTCCAAACATATGGACAATTATAAAATATTGCTCTTACAAGCTTAGAAAGTTGATAGAATTACAGGTTTTACATTAGTATGAATTTTCTAAAGGGTATGAAGTCTGAAACTCAAATATCTATCATTATTTTTTAACTTCAGTCATGTAAGATTTGTCACTAATTTACCAAAAAACACAATTTAATGAAAAATGGAAAAAAAATATGAGAAAAAATCTGGACACTCTGCAAAAATTTGCACAGTTGAGAGGTATGTCTGCCATCCCTTCTCCTATCTGATAGAAACCTTCCCAAGAAAATCAAGTATAGACTAATCTAAGTATAAACATGCTAACTCATCTAATCACAGTATCCAGCACAAACTTTAAAATGACCTCAGTATTAAATGATGAAAGTAAACGCAGGTAAATACATTTCTTCTTACATTAAATTAGAAAATTAAGTATAAAATTTTGAGTATCACTGTGTTATCAGTAATTTGATCTTGCAGCCAACAGACTGAATCTTTTTAAAACCATTTTTTCTCTGCTTGTAAAATACTTAAATAACTGCCATGAATTTGCTGAACCAGCCAGTACCACCTGTGTGTTTGCAGCTAACGTGCTTGTACAAGGAGCATGGTGATGATCAGTTGCACATTAGTGGATCTTCAAGTCACCTACGTGGTTATTTGTGTAATGTAGTAATATTGGGTTGGACTATTTAAAGACCACGGCCACGTACTTCTTCTGTAGTAGCATGTACTCATCTGATACAGTGTGGGACCTTGCCAGTAAATACAATACTTGGAATAAATAGTTATAGGAAATGATTCAATGTTATATCCTGTGTTCTAGCACCTATAGAATCTGTTGCATGTTTAATGTTTGTCTGACAATTCTGCATTCTCCTGTAGAGTCATCCTTATTTAAATCACATAGTAAGATTCCACGACATCAATGTAGAACGAAACCTCTGACTAACAGCTACATCAGATATATTACTACTTATACCAGTGATATAAAAAGGGTACAACAGGTCATCTATGATAATTGGCATTTGTTAACCATAGATGCCCATACAAGAGATGTTATAGGGAGATATCCTTCTTTTTTATATAGAAACAGTAAAAGCCTAAAAAGGATTTTATGTGGTGACATACATATTACATCAGTCACAGAAGGAATTACTTTGCATAACCTAGTTTCACATAGACAAGGTACATTTCCCTGTCACAGCTGCAACAGGTGCAATTATATAACAAAAGAACAATCATTTAAGCACCCCATCATGGATTATGTCTTTGTTCCACATTTTTATGCTAATTGCAACACCTGTAACTTGATATATCTTGCCACGTGCAATAGATGCCAGGCATTCTATGTAGGACTAACTAAAAGAAAGCTTCATGAGCGTATATATAACCATTTGTATGATATCAAAAAGAAGGTAGAGACGAATGCCTTAGCAAAGCATGTAATGGAACATCCTTTACACTCTTTTAGCTTTAGGGTGCTACAAGTGGTTAATAATAATGGTAGAGATGGTAACAAGGAGAACAATTTGGCTGTGAATGAATTAAACTGGATCTTAAAGCTAGGAGCGCACCTATCACCAGGGATTAATAATACTGTATCCATTAAGCCAATTTTATTATCCAGGTAGATAATACCAGTTTTTTACATACATCAGGTTTTTTATATTGTATTTAACATACACTGCCTTTTCAGATCATGTTTATTTTATTTATATTCTCACTTTTATCTGCATTTCTCAGTTTCTTGTTTATTCATTTCTGTATTATTTACAGGTTAGACTACTTGGAATACAGTCATCCACATTTACACATTTTTATATATAATGTTTGTACATTGCCATAGGCAGTTTGAGTGCCTTAGCTGGCATGTTTAAATGGGTGTTCATATAGACTAGGCACGTATATATTTGTGCAGATATACTCCCCAGTAAGTAATATTTGTAGTTTTCTGTCGCTATTTTTTACAGCGAACAAAGATAAGCCTTCTAGACTGCTACATAATAAGCATATAATAATTTTGCTTGATGTACGTTAGTGTCTTGAAGATCTACGTACATTTAGGTAATAATTATTTCTAATATCTGAGCTGAAGTCTCTATTTTGATTAGCGGCACATTGTTTCCAGCTTTACGTTTTTTAGCATATGTTAGCTTATGCTTTACTCTCAGTGTTATAAACTGAGATTAGGCAGTTTTTATTAAGAGCAGATTACTTGCCGTATTGGAGCCTTATTTTAGTAACTTTTGTTACCACTCGGTTGTTTATTTGAGCTTTGGATCTGGATCATCAGGTCCAATAATAATACAAGTGTGACGTGCATCAAGCAGCGCTATGCATCAGTACATGTTGCTGCTAATACAATAAAAAGATTTTGAAAGGACGTTATGATGTAGATATTCACAATATTAATGTGGTTTTTACTTCGCCGTGGCTTGGCGGAGTTATAGTATTTTATACCATGCACACTAGCCTTGTACGCTTTGAAAGCTATACTTTAGATTTAGCAGATATCTATTTGGGATCCTTGACTTCACTATTTACTGTTTAAGTAAAGAATATGCAGGTTCGTGCAGTTGTTATTTCATATTTTAATGTGTTGCGCTGACCACACTCAGTCAACTACAGCAAGATTTTGCTATAAATGGGTTAGCAGATAGCCAACTTTTTTAGAATTTTCTGCAGCGTTCTTTGCAGTATGTCTAATGTTTTAGCACAGGTTGTCTGTATCCAATATTGCGGCACAAATACATGACTTGAACAATATTAACCATGTTTAATGCTGCTTCCAATATTGACTGGTTTTTATAACAGTATATGAAACTTACCTGTGAGGCTTTGTTCTGCCTCGCTGAAGAAGTGCTAGATGTATAATAAGTGCGCTTAGGGAGCGCCCCGCACTACAACACAGGTTTTATGCAGTAACCAATTTAGTTAGTTTCCCGCGTTTTAGCGGATATAAACCAGTACACTAGCATTGATTAATTGACATCTGATGAAGCGTGGACTTCCCACGCAAAAGCGCTCATTTTATATTTTATGTTTTAATAAAGAACGTGTTTTGGATTACATGAAGGATTGCTGATTATTTCTTCAGTTGGACTACCTGTGATTTATATACAACTATATGCGCATCCATTGTGGTTGGTTACTCACTTTTGCATCTTTATTTTCTCGTTTTTTTGGTGAGTGAACCTCTTAACAGGGATACCGACTGCAGTTTGCATCTTGCTTTTCCTATTTTTGGTTGGTCATCCCAGTACACCATGGAACCTGCATCACATTCTGAACCGGAGTCGAGGGAGATACCATCACTGTGGAATGGACTTATTCATGTTACCAATAACCCTTTATTGTCTCTGGATTCATCAAGCGATGCTGGACATATACAGATTCATGACAATGGTGAGAATCTTACAGAATTTTATCCCATGTTAAAATCATTGGAGGATAATTTATATCAGTTACAAAAATATGCCTGGCAGAGGCTTCATTTAGAAGCATGTATTCACTTCAAAATAGTCCCCAGAGGTATGAGGGTATTTTGTATGCCCACCTATGGGGACTCACACCCTGAGCTTCTAAAACAGTGGCAGGACCTGAACATCGAGTTGGGGTTCAGTTATGCAAGACTGATGCTTAATTACTTTAAACCTTTGGAAACTGAACTAAGGGATAAAACTGATGCACTGTATAAACAACTATCTGAACGTTACATTTCCAGTTTTTGTGTAGACAAGGTTAAACACATGTTTACACAAGTCAACATGTTCAGTGAAAGATTAAAAGCTACTAAACAGAAGAAACTGCTACGTGATTACAATGATTTTCAAAGGGGCCAGGTATTTATATGGCCTAGGCACCAAGCTGCTCAACCAGCCACCACTGGGGCCAGAATGGATAATACTCCCATGCCTTCTTTACCCAACACAACAACCAATATTGTACCACCTCTACCTCAACCATCTACATCCATACTTCAGGTAGAGGCTACACCATCGGGATCATCAGGCAACGTCCCTATAGTTACGGGATATGCAGATACGCCCCCTCTGAATCAAGAAGCGTTCTTTAATCTTGTTTCCTCTCAGTCTACAGGAGCGATTCCTAAGAACACATATATAGCTCCATCTTCTTCTGGGGGTTTTTTACCTTATCTGAAAAAACAAGCCACTCATTTAAACAGGGGGAGGTCTCACAGCAGAGACTCCCGCAAAAGGAAATACTCGTCAGAACGATTTCCGCAGAACAGAAGGAGAAGAAACTGACTCATGATCTTTTGTTTAACTATTCTGGTGTCGTTTTGGACTCACCTAGCATTAAGGTCCTAAACAAAGGCCTTAATTTTATTCCAGCAACTAGTGCCAAGTTAACGGACACATTAATTGACTTAAGACTGTTCTGTAGAAGTTTATGTTTAAAGTTGCTCTTTAAGATTGGTCATGACAATGATAAGGATATCGCATGTTATAGAACAAAGAGCACATTTATACCTAACATGCCTACACATATTGAGTATTTCCTGAGAGTTTGTGAACGCCAATATTATTTGATGTTCAGTGAAGTAACTAAGAAAGGAAGATATTACAATCTCAGTCCCTCAGAATTAAGTAGTTTGAATACACTTAAACAAGATTCAAGGATAGTAGTGAAACCTGCTGATAAGGGGGGGGGGGTTGTTGTTTTAGATCGACATGAATATGAGATAGGCATGCTTAATATGCTGGCAGAAACGGATACTTACACACTAATTACATACAAAGAAGTGCTACATATAGTGAGCATGGTTAAGGACACCCTATATGACTTGGTTATATGCCGTCAAGTTAGTCAAGAGATCTATAACTTTTTACTTATAGAGTATCCTACTATACCCATCATTAAAGGCATACCCAAAGTTCATAAGGGGGTGGTTCCAGTTCCTTATAGGCCTATTGTATCTGGAGATAATTGGATAACTGCCAACATTACCAAATTTGTGGAGGACTTGTTAAGACCTGTAGTAAATCAATTTCCCACCATATTGAAGGATACCTATGACCTTCTAGATAACATCAAGGATGTACAATTAGATGATAATAAACAGAACATGTTCATCACCCTGGATGTTAGAAACTTGTTTACATCAATACCTAATGCAGAAGGCATGGAATATATCAGACAACTTCTGAGTAAAGAAACAACGTTTAGTAATGACAGAATCATTCTGGTATGTCAACTGCTAGAACTTATTCTATGTCACAACGTGTTTATGTTTGGCGATAGGTATTATTTGCAGAAGTGGGGGGTAGCCATGGGCACCCCCTGTGCAAATACCTACGCCAATTTGGTGGTTTTATGGTGGGAAAAGTTATTTCTTTTCAGTCATGAGGGATTCAAGCATGTTAAGTTTTACAGACGTTTCGTAGATGACATAATAATTGTATGGGAAGGTACTATGGAATCGTTTGAATCCCTCTTGGATTACTTGGAGACTACAAGCAGTTTCTTAAGATTTACTAAAGAAATTTCCTCCACTCACATCAATTTTCTTGATGTCACACTCAGTTTCACCTCTGGAGGTGCTATCACTTCTTCCCTTTATAGGAAACCGACCTGGCGTAATGCGTTGCTAACTTTTGACAGCATGCACCCCAGGCATGTATTCCAAGGCATAGTAAAAAGCCAGTTTCTCAGGATATTGAAACTCTGTAGCAAAGATGAAGACCTTGCTAAAGAAGCTCTGTCCTTAGAGAGATTGTTCATTGATAGAGGCTATGACCCCATGCTGGTCAGTAATATTAGATGTGAAACGCTAGGGCAGAGATTACCTGTAGAGTCATCCTTATTTAAATCACATAGTAAGATTCCACGACATCAATGTAGAACGAAACCTCTGACTAACAGCTACATCAGATATATTACTACTTATACCAGTGATATAAAAAGGGTGCAACAGGTCATCTATGATAATTGGCATTTGTTAACCATAGATGCCCATACAAGAGATGTTATAGGGAGATATCCTTCTTTTTTATATAGAAACAGTAAAAGCCTAAAAAGGATTTTATGTGGTGACATACATATTACAACAGTCACAGAAGGAATTACTTCGCATAACCTAGTTTCACATAGACAAGGTACATTTCCCTGTCACAGCTGCAACAGGTGCAATTATATAACAAAAGAACAATCATTTAAGCACCCCATCATAGATTATGTCTTTGTTCCACATTTTTATGCTAATTGCAACACCTGTAACTTGATATATCTTGCCACGTGCAATAGATGCCAGGCATTCTATGTAGGACTAACTAAAAGAAAGCTTCATGAGCGTATATATAACCATTTGTATGATATCAAAAAGAAGGTAGAGACGAATGCCTTAGCAAAGCATGTAATGGAACATCCTTTACACTCTTTTAGCTTTAGGGTGCTACAAGTGGTTAATGATAATGGTAGAGATGGTAACAAGGAGAACAATTTGGCTGTGAATGAATTAAACTGGATCTTAAAGCTAGGAGCGCACCTATCACCAGGGATTAATAATACTGTATCCATTAAGCCAATTTTATTATCCAGGTAGATAATACCAGTTTTTTACATACATCAGGTTTTTTATATTGTATTTAACATACACTGTCTTTTCAGATCATGTTTATTTTATTTATATTCTCACTTTTATCTGCATTTCTCAGTTTCTTGTTTATTCATTTCTGTATTATTTACAGGTTAGACTACTTGGAATACAGTCATCCACATTTACACATTTTTATATATAATGTTTGTACATTGCCATAGGCAGTTTGAGTGCCTTAGCTGGCATGTTTAAATGGGCGTTCATATAGACTAGGCACGTACATATTTGTGCAGATATACTCCCCAGTAAGTAATATTTGTAGTTTTCTGTCGCTATTTTTTACAGCGAACAAAGATAAGCCTTCTAGACTGCTACATAATAAGCATATAATAATTTTGCTTGATGTACGTTAGTGTCTTGAAGATCTACGTACATTTAGGTAATAATTATTTCTAATATCTGAGCTGAAGTCTCTATTTTGATTAGCGGCACATTGTTTCCAGCTTTACGTTTTTTAGCACATGTTAGCTTATGCTTTACTCTCAGTGTCATAAACTGAGATTAGGCAGTTTTTATTAAGAGCAGATTACTTGCCGTATTGGAGTTTTATTTTAGTAACTTTTGTTACCACTCGGTTGTTTATTTGAGCTTTGGATCTGGATCATCAGGTCCAATAATAATACAAGTGTGACGTGCATCAAGCAGTGCTATGCATCATCACACGTCGCTGCCAATACAATAAAAGGATTCTGAAAGGATGCTATGATGTAGATATTCACAATATTAATGTGGTTTTTACTCCGCCGTAGTTTAGCGGAGTTATAGCACTCTATACCATGTACATCAGCCTTGTACGCTTAGAAAGCTTATTTTAGATTTAGCAGATATCTATTTGGGATCGCTGGCTTCATTATTTACTGTTTAAGTAAAGAATATGCAGGTTCATGCAGTTGTTATTTCATATTTTAATGTGTTGCGCTGACCACACTCAGTCAACTACAGCGAGATTTTGCTATAAATGGGTTAGCAGATAGCCAACTTTTTTAGAATTTTCTGCAGCGTTCTTTGCAGTATGTCTAATGTTTTAGCACAGGTTGTCTGTATCCAATATTGCGGCACAAATACATGACTTGAACAATATTAACCATGTTTAATGCTGCTTCCAATATTGACTGGTTTTTATAACAGTATATGAAACTTACCTGTGAGGCTTTGTTCTGCCTCGCTAAAGAAGTGCTAGATGTATAATAAGTGCGCTTAGGGAGCGCCCCGCACTACAACACAGGTTTTATGCAGTAACCAATTTAGTTAGTTTCCCGCGTTTTAGCGGATATAAACCAGTACACTAGCATTGATTAATTGACATCTGATGAAGCGTGGACTTCCCATGCGAAAGCGCTCATTTTATATTTTATGTTTTAATAAAGAACGTGTTTTGGATTACATGAAGGATTGCTGATTATTTCTTCAGTTGGACTACCTGTGATTTATATACAACTATATGCGCATCCATTGTGGTTGGTTCCTCACTTTTGCATCTTCAGGAAATGATTCAATGGTATATCCTGTGTTCTAGCACCTATAGAATATGTTGCATGTTTAATGTTTGTCTGACAATTCTGCAATGCAGAAAATTTAAAGTCAACAGTCTTAATTCATGTCAGCCTTGATGAATCACTCATATTGCTTAAGATACTGTAGGTTACTCAACTGTCTCACATTTAATCATGTTGTCACATGACCATTACAAAAGGATGACTTGTTTCACGTGGCACACTTAATCCACTAACAAGTGAAGGTTCAGCCTATACAAATATAGGGTTTACTGATGCAGTAAAGTTTGTGGCTTTATGCTGAACTTCTGAGAGTCATTTGAACTCATATATTCAGAATATATTAAGGGAAGATGGAGGGACCACATCAAGAAACTTCTGAATGAAGAATACCCCTCAAGAGCTTAGCTGTCGTGTACGGCCTGCAATGAAAAAGGAAAGAGAACCCTTAATAAAAAAGTATGAAATGCACTAAAGAAAATGAAGTTAGGGGATGAAAGCAGTTTTAGACAAGTCTTAACAGATATGATCAAGATATTGGGTGCGTTATGGAAAAATCACTCCTAACTGCCAGCATAAAAGACCAAAGGTGTTATTAAGAACTGGGTACAGTACAGAGGCATCAGACTCAAGTCATATTGCATCAACATGCTAGAAGGAATGCTAGAAAGATAAATACACTGATTAGAAGAAAGCAAGATGGAACATTAGTATTCAAATTCAGATTAGAATGCAGTATAATGAACGTGAAGCCTGCAGTGAGAGAGCTAGTGGAGAAGAGGCTGGAGATGCGGCAAGAGTCTAACTGGGCATTGAGGTGCTTGAAGAAAGGAAATCACAAGGTCCCCCAAAGCTGATTTGTCTGAATTCCAGGAAACATTGAAAGAATTACTGCAGGATATACAAGGACCCAGTGATACAGGATCTATCAGTATTTGGGCTCACGGTGGCACTTTCATTGGAAGTGGTTGTATATATCTAGGTGGAGATCTGAACTCTCTCCTGTTCATACTGGTGATGGCAGAGTACCTCAGCAAACAGGTGAAATGGGGCAAATCAACAGAGCTGCTGTCTCCAGATAATGTTTCACTGCAACAGACTCTCAGCAGGTCCTTCAGCATATTATAGGGGATGGAACGTAAAATGGTAGGGGCTTAGAATGAAACTGAGTACAGACAAGACAGCAATTAGGAGGAATGAGAAGGGGTGAAAACTGATAGAGAAAGGAAACAGAGGAGCATGATACGAACTTCATGTATTTGTTATGTATGTTTGAAGAGAAGGGAAGAAGGGAAGTCTGAATGAGAAGGTCAGAGCTAGAATCAGGAGTGCTGTAGCCAATGGGCACAAAGAATCAGGGGTAGTATGCCAAAGAAGCTAAAATATAAGGTATATAAATGGTGTTGTCAGTGTTTCTGTAGAGTACAAAAACCTTGGCAATGAAGGCACAGGTGCTGGGGAAGTTTGAGATGATAGAGATGAAGTGCATGGTACCTGTAGTAGGTTTTTCACTGTGTGATTGAATAAATGAACATATTCCAAAATAGCCCAACTATATGAAAAGTCATCAAGAACTAATTATTATTGTTGAGTGACTTGTATAGGAAAGTAGATGACTATTTGCTAAAGTGAACAGAAATAGGGTAAGATAAGACCAAGGTATTAAGTGAAAACATGGATGGATTGCATAAGACAACTTTCAGAAGCTGGGTATGACTATTGCAGAATGTAGAAAAGTGGCTCTGAAACAAAAATGATGTCAGCAATGGACACAGTAGCCTGAGCTCATCTAAACATGAGAAAAGGGAGGTTTGGTGATGATGAGTTAAACTTGTAAAGCTAAGCTAACATTTAGGATGAACCATTAATTGCACAGGTGCTCAGCAATACAAAATAAAACTTTCCAGTCATCCCTGTAAATGAGAACATTTGTTTTTATATTGTTTCACATCTACTGTTTGATTTTTTTAATCACTGAAATTACTCAGGCTGCCTATTTTATCTTAGAGCTAATGTGATCAATCTGCAACAGAGAGCCTGAATGATAAAACACAACAGAGAAAAAAAACATATGAAAATTACTTATACTAACATTCCTAACTACTGCAACTTGTATAGACTGTAATTTATATAGCATATCTCATGGATAGAAGTAGAATAAAAATAGAAAAGACAGCTGGGTGCACAAGTCCCGGTTTAAAAAAGTGTCCAATCTTGGTAGGTGCATTGGTGCCAGAACTGAAAAAATGACAGTGTAGAATGGGGTTAGACCAGGCTCAGGGGGAGGATGGCCTCTCTGTTGTAGAAGGATGTAGTAATCTATAAAAAACACAGAAACTGACAGGCTGAAAAAGCCATAGAGATTATACAGTGGACTACTGAGGATAAGAAATAAATTATGTATTGTTATTATTATGCAAGAAGCCCAAAAAGAAGTTATTCAACAAGAATAAGAGAGAACTTAGAGGAAAGAAAAGTACTTGCACAAGAAAATCTATCAAATACTTCAAATGGAAATTTTTGTTCATTAATTCAACAGACCCATGAAAAACATTATACAGACCAAGAAACCCTGGGACATTTGGAAAAAGAAGTGACTGAGGAAGTACAAAAAAAATAAAATAACAAAACCTAGTGATTTTTGAAAGATATAAAAAGAAACATGGATATGGGGAAGAAACAAAGATATGATGGTGCAATATTAATGCAACAGAGAAACCAAAATTAATCAAATACAAAACAAAGATATTTGAACAAGAAATATAGGCAAATGCACCCAGATATGAAAAAAATCACAAAAATAAGATCACAAAGGGGGGCATAGAACAGAAGATTAGTAAAGAAAAAGTTAAACAAATAGAACTTATGGGATACATGTGGTATGAAGGATTTAGTCTAAAATGTTTAACACAGTTATGTCACAGCATGATGGAATAATGAGTCCCCACAGTAATGAGAAACAGGTAGAGTAAGTGATACCTCAAGAAGAAATATGACCATGGCAAAGAAAAAAGATATGTGCAATATTTATGCAAAAAGAAAGCAAAACTAGTCAATATATAAAAAAAACAGCACCAAAGATATTTGAAGATATCTGAAGAGAAATACAGGCAAAGGCATCCAAATATGGAGAATGTTACAATACAAAAATAAGAAAACAAGGGGGGGGGAGAAGAAAACAGGGACATTAATGGAGAAGTTAAAGAAGTAGAAACTTAAGTTATGGATTACCTGCAAAGTGAAGGATTTAGTGTAGAAAATCCAACTATGGTAACATTACATCATGATGGAACAATGAGTCCCAAAATTAAGGAGACACAGGTGGAATGAGAAGCATCTAATCAATTCATTTGGAGTTGCACAACAAGAGAAGGAGAAAGAAATAGTGGTGACTCTGCCACAGTCAATGTTGTGGAGTGATAGGCCAGTGAGTTCCCATATGAACGAGCAATTGATGACACAGGATACAGCTGAAGAGAATATGTCTAAGGAAGATGTTCTGGAACTTTCTGTAGAATGCACACAGGATACATGTAAGGAATGAGCCCTCATTTAGAAGAAAAAGATCTAATGGAATAGTTGCTTGATTTAATAGAAATGGATATACATATTAAGTTCATTGAAAGAAATAGATGACAGAAAGTCATTAAGACCCAAGATGTTAGATTTCTGATAAAACAAATGAACACAGTACTCAAGATTATTAACAGAAATTCATGTCATTTAACAGAAGCAAATAGGATATATTACTGTGCAGATAAATTAATAACAGTTTTACCACAAAAATACAGGACAATAATGGAAACAATGGCTTGAAGTCAAATACCATTGCCGAAGTATCGAACAGTAAAAGCAATAAAGCAATTAAGACAAGAAGTATCAGTGTTATAAGAGTAGAGTAAAGGATGAAACAGATCAACAAAAATACTTAGAAAGATACAGGTAAAAAAAGCAATGTGCAGTATTAAAACTTATTAGGTTCTGTCATACACTATTGCAAATAATAAACCAAATATATCAACACAGGCAGAAAAACTTAAAAAATGTGCAGATAAATATAAAGGAAAATGTACAAAATAAGCAATTCACTGATGACCCAAAACAGTTATATAGAGAATGGGGAAACAAAGCAAAAGAAAAGAAACATCACCCAAAAAAGAAGAAATATGCACATTTTGAAGACGTTTCTATGAAGATCCTGTGGAACATAATGGTTTAGCTTCATTTGTGCATATAGCACAAGGGCAAACAGCAATTGTCCAAACGGCAGTTTGCGAAGTTTGCAAACGCAGAACGGAAATAGGTTTGAATGTTCGATGAGCAAATGCACATTGACATTCACTCATTGCACATTCATCATTTTGGGGTGGATTGCCCTATAGTGGGGATTGGAAAATGGTCCTTTTCCCCACTGTAGTGTGATCTCGGAGTTAGAATATTAAAGTAGGGTGTGTGTGGGGGGTGCAGGGGAGCTTGCCTCCCTGCTTTAAACCTTATTCCATTTATTTTTCAACATTAATATTAGAAAATCAGCGAATCTGCTTTTCGATTTGCTGATTTTTGAACATTACTAACTGTCGCTGTTTTCACTTTCGTGGTTATGATTCGCTCATATGAGCAATCACACCACTCTGATTCATCTTTGTAAAGGTAAACCGAACATAATAAAGATGTTGAATGAATAGCAGAAGTAAAAAGAAACAGTAAGAAGTTCAAATGTACAGGATATGAAATGGGATTAAGTAACACCCAGAAAAATTGAAACAAAATTAAGTAAAGCTTCTAACTGGAAACCCCAGGCCCAGATGCAGTAAGTAAGTTCTGACTAAAAGTATTAACATCTTTACACAAAGATTTATCCCTGAGTAAAAACAATGTATATGCACATCCCAAACAGACACCAACCTGGTTAGCAACAGGAAAAATGGCACTACTCCTTAAGAGTGAACTTGCAAGCCATCCCAAAAACTATAGACCAATAACTTACCTTCTGATGACATATAAACTATATACAGGAATTAACGCTAACAGAGTTTATAGTCAGTTAGAAGAAAACTCCGTCATGGCAATACAACAAAAGTGCAATAAAATAAAGTCATATGGAACAAAAGATCATTTGCTGTTAAATAAAGTCGTAATGGAGAATTGTAAAAAGTGGAAGAATCTTAAGTATGGCATGGATAGACTGCATAAAAAGTATTTGACAGCAGCCCAAATTTGTGGATAAAGTAGTGCTTACAGATGCATAAGATACACTTTACACTGATCAATTACATTACAGTGACCTTGAAACAGTGGTAAACCAATTTGGAGCTAAGTCATGATAAAGGTCAAATTATTATACCAGGGATAAAAATTCAAAGGGGGATATTCCTGAGTGATTCTTTGTCACAGCCGCTATTTTGTCTTGCCCTTAGCCCATTAAGCTGTCTACTTAACAGATTAGGAAACTGAAGTGTAAAGATTCCTCATCTTCTTTTTGTAGATGACTTAAGACTGTAGAGTTCATCAAATGAGGAACTGAAAACACAACTGCAAGGGATCATAACTTTCTCAAATGATATAAGAATGTCATTTGATCTTGATAAATGTGCAAATGCAGCCTTTAAAACAGGAAAGCTGCAGCACCAAGAAAATATCAGTCTGGGACAGCAAAGTGATATCAAGAAACTTGAGAAGGAGGGAGTGTATACATATCTTTGAACTGATGAAGGATCGACAACAAACCTTTAACAAACGAGAACAAAACTTAGTAAGAAATATTTTAGTAAACCTAAATCAATACTGAAAACAGCCCTGAAATCTACTAGCAAAATCAAAGCTATAAACTAATTTGCTCTTCCTGTTCTAACTTACAGTTTTGGGGTAACTGATTGCCCCTAAAAGGTATTACATCAGTTGGACAGGAAAACAAGAAAAATGCTTCATGCTTACCAAATAATTTGCAAAAATGACTGCTTACCAAGATTATATATTTCCCTTTCTGATGGAGATGTTAGCCTCCTTGAAAATGATTACGTGTATCAATCTACGATTATAGGACTGCACAAATATCTGCTGACCGTACAAGTTCCAAACATAGTAAAAGTTATAAACATGAGGAGAACAAGTCTAAGAAAACTTCCCCATTTAGTTTAACAGAAGCATAGTGGTGTGAAGTGGGAATGGAAATCAAACCAGAAGTAGACAAAAATCAAGCAGCAACTGAATGTGAAACAAAGAAAGAATATAAGTTGAAAGATCAGATGAGAAGGCAAGAAATGCGTAAAAACATTAAATATAGTTACAAATATAGAAAACTTCTGGAAATACCTCATTCTGATCAGGATCTTATGCAGGAATGGTTAAGGAGAGGTGAATTTAAACCAAAAGATGAAAAGATAATATTGGTGGCCCAGGATAGTAGTCTAAGTATACATCGGTTTACAAAGTCCACTGAATATGTCAGAGAAACAGACAAATGCAGGTTTTGTAAAACAGAATTGGAAACAGTCACACATCTTGTTGCTGTGTGTGATACACTAATGGCAGAGGGCCTGTATACTGAAAGGCATAAGAACTTGGCAAGATTATTGCACTGGGGATTATGCAACCATTGCAATACTGAAGTAGCTGAGAAACATTGGAAATATGAGCTACAAAGCATTATTGAGAATGATGAGGTTTATTTCACATAGGATCACCCATTACCAACAAAAAATAGATGTAAGAAAACCAAATATATAAGTTCATGTAAAGAAGACAAAAGTAGCATTGATCACTGAAATTCCTACAATTGATTATTACAGTGTTGTATGTACAGAGAGAGACACAAAGTCATAAAATACCAGGATTTTCAGGCAGAAAATAGGGCAATATGGAAGAAGAATACCCAGACAGTTGCAATAGTAGTAGGAGCAATAGTTATCTTAAAAAAGAATTTAGAGTAGTATTTAGATATTCTATGTGTAACTGTATGAATTGCAGGTGTCAATTCTGGGCACATTGTGGGTGCTGCAAAGAGCACTTTTGAATAACATCAAAAATTTAAACTGTACTAATTTCATGAACTTTAATCATGCTTTGACTTAGGAATGAGGTCCATTCCCATCATGGCATTAAAAACCCAAAAGATTTGGAGAAATTAAACTGTGAGACAGCATGTTAAAATAATGTTTTATTAATAATCCATTGTTGAAAGTAATTGTAGTTGTATATGCAAACTGTTTCAAAATTTAAGTTAACTATATCATGTCATAAATTACAAAAAACAAATATGTGCTTTTTTATGGTGAGTAAGAGGAAAACTGTGGAAACAGCAGAAACATTTGGGTGCAATTTTCTAGTAACCCTGTTCATCACTTTCACATGGAACTGAATAGAAGGTGCATATATAAGAATTTAGTTTCTAATAATTTTTGTGTACATTTCTGGAAGCAAATAATTTATTTTAGGTATCAGAGAGGTTTCTACCCACCTTTCCCATCTGTATTCTTCTTTCTATGATGTTGCATGTCTGTAAAACAAAATGTTGCAGTCCAGTGTCCTGAATGCTGAACTTTTGTCATCCTTTCACAGTCACTGTGAACGGGACAGACTCCTGATATGTTGTCTATACTTTGCATGTGAGAAATCCTTGTAGAAACACTTCAACACCTTTGATATACTGTTATGTATTACATCAAATGCCAAAAGAATATCATTCACAGTACGATTATGTGTTGGTTTCTATATATACATGGCTTTCCTCTCTACTGATTGTTTTAGTTCAAATGTAGACCAAGAAAAGATGTCAGACATAAATTAGGGAAATCAAGGGTCTAATTGCTAACCTGTTGAGGGCCACAGTATGAAATGATTTGGGAGAGAGATCTGTGGTAATGAAAATGAAAATAGAAGATGATTCAGATGCCAAAAGGTGAAGCAGGCTGGATGGAAACTATTATTAGAGATTTGTTTAGATTTGTTACTGAAAAATAATAACTAAAGTAGAAGTAAGCAGTTGAAATAGAAAGACATATGATGACTAAGTAACACTGTAAAACTTGAGTGTGGAGCAAGATTATAG
The DNA here is from genome assembly GCF_019279795.1 of Protopterus annectens. Lineage (NCBI taxonomy): Eukaryota > Metazoa > Chordata > Ceratodontiformes > Protopteridae > Protopterus > Protopterus annectens. The sequence goes on along the minus strand of NC_056725.1, from coordinate 197,749,641 downwards.
GCTGTGTTGTGTATGAAATGAAGTTCATTATGGAATATCAAGATGTCAAATGCATAGAATATGAAGGTTTACCTTCATATTGCCGGAAAATTACAATATCGATCGCGCATTTGGGTGAACCAAATGTACAAATTTCAAACTTTGACATTCTCAGAAGTTCGAAAATCAACAAATCAAACAGCTGATTCACTGATTTTCAAACTAAAATGTCAAAGACACTTAGTAATGCAGGGGGCAAGCCCCCCTGTACCCCCCATGTGGGCGGCTGCTCCCCTACACCCCCCTACTTTAATATACTAACTCCGAGATTGCACTACAGTGGGAAAGGGATCATTTCCCGATCCCCACTATAGTGCCATCCTCACCCACAATGTCGAATTTGCAATGAGTGAATGCCAATGTGCATTCGCCCCATTGCACATTTGGACAATTTTTTTTCTAGGTTTTGCCACTTTGAAAACCTCCTTTTGCACAAAGTGGATTTGCACGAGTGCATAACGCACCTATGAAAGTAAACTGAATATGAAGGACTCCAGAAAAGGCTAGGATTTCTGGGTGTTAATTTGTAAACCCAGTTAAGTTTTGACCTCTGACTCATTACAGCCAAGTGACATCTTAAGGTGTTTATGTAGTTACATACTACTATTGCCTCTAGTTATCAGATATTGCTTGTTCATATTTATGTTAATAATTCAAAAATCATGCTACATACAAGGTATTAAAATATTTCACTGTAAAGCTTACACATTAGCAAACATAACTGCATTGATATTTGACCTCTGCCTAGTGAAGAAAATAGATATTAATTGTTGTTCATATAATGTTTCTTTATCTTCTCATAAATGTTATGTTTTTATAAATATTTGGACAGCCAAGTAGCATAAACAGAACTGCTTAGTCTCTCATGAAAGATCCTAGCTGGAAGAACAAAATGTGGCAGACAGTATGTGTGTAAATTGACTAGTTGCTGAAATATTGTAAATTGTTTATAAAATGTTAGACTTAGTAGTTACTGTTTTTACTGTGAGTTATAAAATCCAGTTTAAGACCTAGAACCTAAAGACTATTATTGTTATAATAATAGTTTGTCCTGAAGAGTTTCCCATTTACACATCTCTAGCAACCTCAATAGTTCCAGAGATATGAACATTTGTTTGAAATGAGAGAACATTTTTTGTTTCTATCAAAATGCTTACAACAGTAACAAAAAGCAGTGCAAACTTTTAGAGCTTCACTGGATGGAATGAGTTAATACTAATGTCTTTTGAAACTGCCCAAAGACTAAGGTCATTATTTACACTATACTTTTATGAGGCCAAATGTCATCTTTTGGCATGCTCCATGTGGCACAGTAAGATGTTGTATATCATTCCATGCCTCTGACACTATGCATTCTTTCCAACATTGCTTTTGGGAAGAAAAGGATGACTTAAAGTTAAGCTTTATTCTACCTGTGTTCTTGCAAGTATACTATAAGTATCTGACCACATGTGGTTCTCAGCTGCCATACAGTATCAGCCAGTGGATGACCAAACCCACAATCTCACTCCGTTCTAACATTTTCTATTTTCCTAGTCAGTCACAAGCATATTAAGCAATCTGTTGAGTCTTTTGTTTCCTTTGGATGCAGTTAATACTCACTGGCTTATTAAGGACTGAAGAGTACAGATGTTTGGTGAAATGCAAGTTCTCTTCTCTGCAGGTTACTTCTCAGTGTATCTCCATTAGTAAGTTTAATTTAAAATGATGATATGCACATCGTGTTTTCTTCTGCAATTGGCAACCAAATCACTGCTATAGAATGTGCCATTCAAGCACTGCTGTACATTGACTCCACTGAGCAAACAGTGCAGCTTCCCAAACATATCTTGGAGGACACTAAAAGATAGACTCTGATAAGTCCTGCTGACCCTTTTAATATTTTAAGGTCATTCTAGAACAAGGGGGTTCTTTTCACAGGTGGATGTCTTTGCTCAGCAAAATTATGAAGGAATCTGCAGGAAGATATTGTCCTAAAGTTTGGTTAAACACTGGTGTATGGCAGAGGAAACACCACCTGATACTATCACTTGCATGATCACGTATTGGGCTATCACATTCCTGTTTCCTGTGCTCCACTTAATAAGAGTTGCTCTTCAAGTGCTTTGTGTCTCTCCATTTGAATAACCCATAGACCATGGACAGTCAAATCTGTTTCCCTAATAATTTCCCTTATGTATAAATAGTCTATTAAGAGATTTGAGTGCAAATTATATTGCTGCATTTTTTGGTATCCCTGGCTGTACTTTCTTTTATAGTTATAGAGTTATATAATATTCATGAAAAGAAATATTATGAAAAGCATTAAAATTTTGTCTGTTACTGAAACTGATAAGGCCAGGTGAAATTGTGAATTTAAATGATGGTATAGTCTGCCTTAGTTTCAGAAGGATTACCATGAATATATTTATAGAATAAGGGAAACATATTAGCAGCAGCCCATATGCTCTGCTTAACGTTTATCTTATATAACAGTAGGAAACAGAAATGCGTGATTAGCTCTTACAAGAAGGAATTAAGCTTAAAAAGGTCTGTGATTCAAAGCTACTCTAGATTGTCTGATCATAGTGAGAGAGATTAAAACCACCTGAAATTGTAGTTATTTAAAACATGAGATATTATGCTTTGAATATATTATCCTTCCTGTTAATAAACTCTATGCCACATTAGTACTCTCTAATATAATGACCCTTTAAAACATTTGCATCTCTTCGATCATCATTGTTGGTTTAGTCTTAAAATCGGCTTTCAGGCAGCTCTCTGATTTACATATTTTTTCATTTGCTGCTTAAATGAATGAAGTTAGCCATTTAATCATATAAATCAAAACGAGCAGCTTCAGAATCAAATGTCTTTTGATTCATTCTTTTTATGAAATTTGCATTGATGAACATGACTTCAACTGTAACTGTGGGATCAGTTGCACTTCAGTATTTCATGCAATATGGGGTTCCTACAAGTATGTGTAATCTGGCTTTTTTAATTGAAATTGACCGATAAACAGCTTTTGTTTATTGCTACAAGTAATAACCTATGAAAAGGCAACGACAAGCAAAAGCAGCTTAGTAAAGCTTCACTTACATGAAAAAGTCAAGTAAGCTGTTTTTTTTTGGGTGGGGGTGTTGTAAAGGATTTATTTTATTCTGTTAGGTGCTAATGATTTTCAACCTTTAGCACTGTACTAGATTCCTTTAGTCTACATTTTGGTAGTTTGTGAGTCAGAGCAATTACTTGTAAGACAGTGGTGTAAGGTCCCCAGAAAAAAAGTTTATGCAAACTGAAATAATAAAAGTAATGCAAGCTAACTACAGAACACGTTTTTGCACCTAGTGGATTGAAATATGCCCTGCTAAATGAATAAGTATGTAAATAAAATTAAATACTGTATTTTAAGAAATCACTTTTATTATCAGGGTTTCTTTGTTACCAGATTACATTTTTTTAGAAGTTGTTAAAAAAAAGAAAAAAGATATCAAATGATGAAAATGAAGAAACCAAGAAATACCATAATTTCAGCCATGGCAGGGGTTATTCTTTTGAAAGACTTTCAAAGAATGTATATGCATTTTAAGCTGCCATTGAAAGTACAGAAAACTAGAAAAAACAATATTATCCTTCATTGGTGATGTCAAATGTAAACTAATACATCTGTGAATTTTCAACAAGTTTAAAGAATGTTCACACCTTACTAAAAAGGTAATTTTAAACAATAAAAAAATAGAATCCACTTTGTCCTTTAACATGATTGTAGACTAATCATGGGATTCGATAAACTCCTTGTAGGCTTTGCGTGAACCCTACACAGAGTTTACATGTTTGTATGACGATGTGTGGCGAGCAGCAGCACTAATTATATATTCATGCCACACGCCTCATTTAAAAGTAAATAAATGCAGTTTCATGGCTGGCAACAGTGTTACCAGCCAGGAAACCATCTATAGCAACATGGATAGAAACCTGGTTATCTCAGAGCAAAGAACGTCACTGGGATTATACAGAATGCCACAATGATTACCACGGCTTAACATATAGTTATGTATATGGTCCAAACACAGTACAGGGCAGTGTATACAGTACAGATTATTGTAAAATCCCATTCCAGGCATTCTGTACAAAAGTTGTGTAAATTATCTGTAAGGGTACATGGAGTGCCATGTAAAATAAACAGTCAGGGGAAGTGTGTACATTGAATAGGGACACAAAAATGAATTGTAGGAATGAACACAGGGAATAAGGACAGGAAAAACATCATAACATACAGTAGATGAGGGTATGCCAATGGAAGACAGTTGTAACAGGAACATCAATCACATATCAATATAGTACAGTACGGACTGCAGAGTGAAAATGTGTATCATGTGAGTGTCACACAAGGTGACATAACAATGGAGAAGATGTCGTTGTGAGATAAACATCCTTACATGATCAATGCAGAGGACATCTATTAGGGATGCTATGTACAATTGGGGTACAGAGCATATTCTGAAGCTGTGCAAACTGGTTTCTTTGTATTTGAGTATAATCTCAGCAGAGGTCCCAACAAATGGTACACAGTTACAGGCTCAAGGATAACAGTAAAAGCATGCACAATCATGAACAATATCAGAATAATGCCACCAATAATCCCAGTTCTCTGATATAACATATGTGACTCTGAGTGATCAGAAATGGCTCTGCACAAACACACTTCTACAACTATTATGACATGTCAACAATCTATGAGGGTAATCAATCACACCATCTTGACACTATAACATCTACTGCATGTTATAGAAGGGACACTGCTATACCTGTATGTGACATTATGATCAATGCAGGCTTATTGACTGGTGTGTGCAAGGCATATATTTATGGCACAATTTACACTATCACAAATGTAACCCATGCCATCAACATTGTCAAACAGCTATGTATATACTTGTGCATAAACCAAAACCACCAAGCAGTATTCACGATGAACGACCCCAAGCCAGAAAGTTGAGCAAGTTTATTGCAAAAACACACAGAGACACTTGTATTTCCTTTTTCATCAATGATATCAATGAAAAAGGATATACAAGTGTCTCTGTGTGTTTTTGCAATAAACTTGCTCAACTTTGTGGCTTGGGGTCGTTCATCGTGAATACTGCTTGGTGGTTTTGGTTTTAGTGATTTTTTTGGCAGTATCATCCATTTCTTTACATTTACTTGTGCATAAACAGAACAGGTATCACACATGCATCTGGTGTAACACCTTGATGGGCTTTCTGCAACATCAGACAGTAATGTTTATGCAGCAAAAAGAATACCTAGCTATGGCCAATAAGATGTGTGACAGCTCACTGTGGCAAAGTTGGTGCACTTCAGTTACATTTCACTGGAAGATGTGTAGAGCGGTACATGAAGAAGAGTGCATTGTAGTCAGTTATAGGTGTGATGAAGGCTGTGAACTATAGAGGTATTATTGCCATTGATGTGGATGCCCTTAATATACTCAGTAGTTGTGTTACATACGATGCAGTAGTCAGCACTGTGGCTATATGTTGGTAGATATTCCACATGCCATCTACCCAAAGACACAGGTCACAAATCACTTGATCTGCTTATATGGTGTGATGTCTACATTATCCTTGGGTTGTGCATTTGTTTTCATGTGGTAACAAATTCCTCCGCGTTTTTTTTTTTCATCTCATGTGTTGTCATGGCTGTGGCAGAAATCTTTGGTGTGCGTTGACACTGTCTGTATCATACTATTCTCATAGCTGGAGTCAATGATTGCCCACAATCTGTAGTCCTTCAGACAGCTGTTTGGACACAAGATGTGTATGTCATTTGTGACATCTGTGATTTAAATAGTGGACAGGAAAGGGCCTAGCAGACAGCCCTGATGTATGGACCTGGTCAGTGGACCAGAGATATAGGTCATTTCACACATTTCAACAACATTTCAACACATTTAGATGCCACATATGTGATCTGCTGGTCTACCCACTAGGTGATACAGCTGTTTATGGCCACATTTGACAGTGTTGACTGAATACCTCAATGTGGATTTTTGTCGAATCCCTTGGCCTGATCAAGTTCAACAGGATGATAGTGTTGTCATCATGCATGCCCCCAATGGCTTCTTTGATGACATCTATCAGATGTAACAGACATAATGTAGCACTAATAACTCACACAGGTCTGTTGCACACAGCCAAAATAATGCCAGTGTCAATTTAGAAAAGGTCCATGATGACATATTGGTTTACCTCACAGTTGAGGAGTGTGAGAGTGTGTCTATGCATGCATACATCAGGTGCTGTTCCCCCAAACTCAGATGGATGCATGTTGATGCACACCCCCTACAGGAATATAGTCTATTTGAAGTGTGTGTTGAAGAGTGTATTTGACTGTGTCAGGAAGGTGTATGTGCTGAGTCATGCCATAGGTGATCTGTGATGTTGTCACAGCCCACTGATTCTGAATGTTAGGCTTGAAGGAAGGTAAGTCAGTGCATGCGGCCTATCTTGATCTGGCTTAGGTTTTGACACAATCCCCCACTCAGGTATCATTGAGAAACTCTCCCAGCTGAGGATTAAACCTTACTTCACTATAAGGGTAATACATTTGTTCATTGAAAGAACACATGCTGTGAAAGCTCATAAATCAACCTGTACCAGTAGACTGTCACCATTGATGTACCCCAGGGATATGTGCTTGGCCCTTTACTGTTTGGAATCTATTTCTTGACAGTTCAGGGTAAAGTATATGGCCTTTGGCTTACCAAGTTTGCTGATTCTTGCATATTAGGTGCAATCACTGAGGCCACCTATGATGATAACATACTACAGGAGCAGCTAACACAGACAAATGATTGGTGACAAAGCCACAGAAATAAATGCAAAAATGTATATTTATTTTAGTCTTCTGTAAAGTGGAAATCCATACGAACTGTAGCATTGATAACACTACTCCTCTGTGGAAACGCAGTGGTGCAAGACATGGGAACACACGTAGATAGCAATCTGAACTTTGACCACCAAGTGTCCACAGTGGTATGGAAAGGTTACATTGTGCACATCATAAGTCATGCCATAGTATTCAGATCTGAGGATTATATAACAACACTATTCTCAAATCTCATCATACACTGAACACACTGATAGAGTATAATGCTCCCTTTTGGGTGTACGTCACCAGACACCAGCAACAGCTGGAGAGACCACAGGATATTCTCATCAGGAAAATACAGGGACTACAGACCATGCCATTATATATGTGGTAGACTGACAGCAACGTCACTGCAATCTATACTGTATAGGATGAGGTGACTTCTGCCAAAAAGTACTTTGAGTGTATAGCAGAGGTAACACATGGTTGCATTGTAAACATCTCACATCTTCTTAGATAGGTCCATCATTTTGTTATGTTTCTACATGTAGTTTTATAGCGTGAATACTAAATGGACTATAACCAGCACTGACACACGCTAATACTGACTTTGCATAGTGCAGTGGCTAGCGGCAGGTTTGCTCGATGGCAGGAAAAGTGTTTGTACATTCAAGATACACACTTCCACTGCTTTTACTGTTTGCATGTAGTTAAGCAGTGGGCAAATGTGGGGCTCATTGCTAAAATTCTGAGAGTTAGCATTGAGTGTATGGAACACACCTTCTTACTTAGCTGACTCTGCAGCTGCAGGCTTAAATACATTGACACTTTTCTTTTTGAGTTGAGATAATACTGGGTTTGAATCCAGGTGTATCTAATACTTTTAAATAAGCAATAATAATGTAATGATATTATTGTTTATAGTACATTTAGCAAGCGTTACTGTGTGTTGACCTAGTGCAGTGGGTTCAAGCAGCATTGTGAGGAAGTAACTGCAGCACATTTTAGCTGTTCACCATTGTTTGGCACTGGTACATGATGCCAAACTCTGCTCAAACATAGAGGTCAAAAAGTGAAGGTACCCATTGTTTTTTGATAGTTATGTGTGTTGAGTGTGATTCTATTTTTGATTAGATTATAGGTGTTAAAATGGGATAGATAAGAAAGTGATGAAATGGGAAGCAAGCAGGAGGAAGAACAAAGGAAAAGAAATACAGGAATGTCCAGGAGGGAGGTAGGAAAGAACCATAGCTATCAATTTCATTAATAATGTAAACTGAAAATATGTACAGAATATTAGCTGAATTTGGACTGTCACTTCTGCAAATTCGGGTGACAACAACATGATCATGTTGCATAGCCAATTGGACCAAATCAAGTGTGTCAAGAAGACACATGCATGAAATGGAGAGCTATGTATGGTACAATATTTTTTTGGGACATTTGCCCATTTTTTTTTTTAATTCAGTAAAAGATGAATACTGGGTAAGGGACATTGGTATTTCTGGGTTGTGTAAGTTGGGAAGGTGAGGAAACAAATGCAAACAAAGAAGACAAACAAGTCATGACACAGGGATAGGGAGGGGACACAAAAGCTTGGGGACACCATGATTGAGGTGAGGGAGGGGATGATGAAAGTTCATGCCCACCAAACATAGAGACAATGAGAATCTAGTCCTCACCCACAGGACTGTCATCAGTATCTCCTTACTCCACTGGGTGCCAGATTGCTTGACATCTTCTCCTCCTACTTGCTATGAGGGAGAGCAGGCTCTCCATCTGGCATAGGCATACAACAATGGTGTGGTACACAGCCCTATGCTCCAACCCTGGCATCTTGGTGCTGGAGCCAGGCAGACTGGCTCACTGGGGCTGGCCTACCTCAGTGTGCTTTGAAACATTTAGTGATTTATTACAAATGGATGACATGGAGACATTTTGATGACACTATATAGAAAATAAAAAAGAGATAAGGGTTGGGGTAAGAGAAAAAAAGAGGTAAAATTAGTAGCATCATATGTCACATACAATGCACTATCACAATTGCATAGCTATTTTATCTGAATTATTATATTTAAGTATACGTCCTAACAGCTACAAACTTTAGTTGAGGATTGCTTAAAGTAATCCTTGCAATGTTCATATATTACACATATACTTTTCCGAGTATACTGATTACAGTTAACAGCAGGGCATTTATGCCACTTGCATAGAGATTAATTTATATAATATTATAAAGGAAATGCAGTGTTGTATAACTACCATATCTCTCAAATGTACAGATTTTTGCAGAAATGTCCAGATTTTTACCTCATATTTTTGGTCTGTTTCTCATAAAATTGTGGCTTTCTGGCAAATCATTTTGGGTTGAAGTCAGAAAATAATGACAGACATTTGAATTTCAGACTTCATACCCTTCAGAAAATTCATGCTAATAAAAAAACTGTTATTCTATGAATTTCCTAAGTTTGTAAGAGCAATATTTAAAAATGTCCCTATTTTTCGGGCCTTTGTCCCTCCATTATTGATGGCTTTGTCCTAATTTCTTGCTCTAAGAAGTTGAGAGGTATGATAACTACAGTCTTACACTTGATTCCTAGAGTTGGTTTGTGGTACAAACATGTTCATTTTTGCTACTACTGTGTAGAATATCAAAAATATATCATTAACTTTTAAACGTACAACAATACTTTTGTTGTGCTGCATACACCTTCAAATGTTCAGCATGACCATGATGATTCAACTCTGTGTTGGCATTAGCTGTGAAAAGCAAATAAAAGAACATTACAGCATTATGCATAGCAGTCTTGCCTATATTTAGTTTTAGATGTATTAAAAATTATCTGTATTACCATGCTTACACAACTGTGGGATGTAACCAGTTTGCAATTCAGTTGACCACTGGTTGAGTGTATCCCTCTTGTTCTTTTATAGGTCATTGAAGTGGTGGCTACACTGTTCTCCAGTGTATGGGTTGCTAGTTGTACTGGATATAGCCTTAGTCAAATTACTCCAAGCCCCAGACCTGTAATGGGAACCAGAATAGTCTCCCTGCCGAAGTCTTTGGCTATGGTGCTTTATCAGGTGTCCAATAAATATTTTGGAATTCAAAACACCCCACATTTGCACACTAAACTGTGCACTTTTCCCTCTAATGTATACATATCTAATACCAAATATAGAGCAATGGCAACTAATGATTTCCCACCAATTCCTTTTATCATATTTACTGGCAGTGCACAAACCTGCCAAACTATGCCAACCACATTTGCATGATGTTAAGCAGAGACCAGAAGTGCCAAGCATGGAGTAAAGCATTTTTTGATATTGGAAGGTTAATCTGACACATTAGTTTGAGGGGTGGCTGCTGCTGTATGTTGGAAACAATATTTTAAAATTGTAAGGTAGCTCTTATGTGAGTTAACTTTGCAGGCATGCACTGGGGGCATAAATGTCATGACTTGACACATTTTTGTTTTGGCTTTATACACCGATAAAATTGATTTTTAAAGTGTGTAATTCAACCCATTGCATAAGGGACAAAAACATTTTCTTCCACAACAGTGACTTTCCATCTTTGCCACTGAAAAAGTGCTGCTCAGACATAGCCATAGATCATTCAGAAATACAACTGACAGTTTGAGGTGTTAATCCAGTATGTGTGTGCACTGAGAAGGTTCTTTATTCTAAATTCAGTAGTGTATTTGTCTTATTTAAGTGTGAAGTCCATCCAAGTCCAGATAGCAGAATTATACTTACAGAAATATAGTAGACGGCATATCCTTAGTCATTCGTCTAAAAACACAATTATCCTTCATACATATAATTCATATAAGCTCCCCTATCTAGAGTGTTATAAGTGATTTTGAATATAAGGGGAAATGGAACAACAGTAAAAATGTCTGGAAGGTCCTGTATTAGGAACCCAAGACCATGTACATGGCAACCCTAGTTTTACACCTATTGCCACAAGAATGTGAAATAACACTTGCATATTTTCCTGTTCATTGCTATAAACTGGACTCTCACAGCTTTAAAAACTGTGTTGCACTCCCTGTATTAGAACCCAGGACCATCTCTATTACAGCCCTACACTTACACCTGCTGCCACAGGAGTAGTTTTATGACAATTCCATAATTTCATAGTCATTCTTAAGTTCTATGTGTTAACCACCATACAACACGACTTAGTGTGTTTTCGCAGTGCCCAACAGAATTAATTGAATTTAGCTGTTTCCAATTATTGACTGTCTGTGTCTTCTATGCAGGTGTTCAATGGCTGCAGGTGTGAGGAACCTTGCTAACTGCCTCACAACATTGCTTAGTGGCACTGAGTGATGGAAAGCAAAAATTGCAACAATGTATCCATTTTGACCTTTACACTGTCTACGCCCTGTCTGCAGGTGTTCAATTGCATGTGTGGGCCACTAGTCCAGGTTTGCTGACTGATAAGAACTGCACAAACAAGATAAGCAAAGCTGAACCTGATATTCATTGTTTCTCCATTTCCCTTGTTTGCGCTAAGCAGCACACAATGCAAACACTGCAAATTAAAAAAAGGAAAAGTAACTAAAAATGAAGAAAAGCAATCTATGAAATAAACACTACAAAATGTTTGTTGGTACACATGAAATATTTTTACACAGATCTGGATTTGAACTCTCACTCCAATGAACTTTTAGAACACAGTAACATACTAAGGGTGTCTAATCCCTCTTTGCCACACCAACAGCTTTGCAGCATGGAACTGAAATCATTCTGCATACAACCAAATGCAACATCATCCACAGTACTAGCAAGTCATATGACAGCTATTTCTACATGTATTAATTTCAGATGTAGTGTACTGAGTGATCATGCAATCATTTATGACTATTGCATGCAAAAATGCAGCTCTTCCTTATCTCCCTATGTTTGTTGCTCATTCTTGTCTTATCTGAGCAGTAATATAAGACATGCAGTCTGTAAGCCATTCTGTATCATTGTGCTAAAATGTGTGAGGCTATTAAATGGTAATATTATACAGTTGTCAACAAATGAAGGTGAGGTTGGATGTTCTGAAAAGAACCTGTGAGATGTCTGTTGCTTACTTACATTTCAAACCTTGATACAATTACTTCTACACTTTGTAAGTCTATTCTGCCTGACACACCCATTGGAGGTAAGTAGAGTCTGAATTGCTGTTGTGTTTTCCTTCTCTTTACTAGTTATCATTCATTCACAGTTGCAATCCATTAACAACAAACACTGATGGAGTGCCTACACTATGTTTACATCAGATACACAGAGCCAAGTGTTTGGGGTTCAGCAATTCTAATGAGTTCATACCTCATTTAAATCATCACTGTGCTCACAGCTCTGAATCTACACTATAAAAAGGGAACCATGTAGCTTGGGAACCTGAAGGTGAGGAGACTTGTTTATGTGGATAACAAATAAGAAGATATTACTTTGGCATTTATCGGCACAGAAGACTACTGATCTTGATAAGGTATATATATATATATATATATATATATATATATATATATATATATATATATATATATGTGTGTGTGTGTGTGTGTGTGTGTGTGTGTGTGTGTGTATGTATATGCATTAGCACATTCTACTTTTATCTGTATGCATTTCTTAGAAGTGTACTGATGGCATAGGCATGTTTATCAGGGCATTTTACTTTCTCAGATGCACAGCCTTATTAACTCTCATCACTAGTGTTAATGTTACAACTGTTTTTCTCTTTACACCATTTTATTGTTATTTCTGTGAAACATAAATGTCCGATATTGTAAGTGACACAGGGGTGTTAGCCTTCTTGGGTGACCTATACACACGTCTAGGGGATTCGTGGCCACAGGTAGGCATGACTGGCAATTGCATAAAATAGTATGTCCTGTGGTAAATGTGTATACATGTTTCAGGGACAGTTTATTTGATAGCACTTTTAACATTTTACTGGTGGTTTGTTAGCAAAATGTGTCATTTGCCTGTTCCTTTTGAGGGTGGGGAGCAAAGATACATTTCTGTCTTGGCACAAATATATGGTGCTACTGTTCCTCTCCTTGTTTTGCATCCAACCTTGCTTTGTGTGTGAATGTAATATGTTACAACCTCACAATTCCTTTTTTATATTTAAGTATCTTGATTGTTTTATGTTTCTCCAGTGGGTAATAGTAAAATTCTACCTGTTGTGTGTTATCTGGAAATAGGACATTTAGTTATATGATATGTATGTATATTATCCTTCTGTTGTGTTTTAGGTCACCTAGGAGAATGGCACTCAGGCATCTCAATATCTGAAATCTCCCCTTCTGTGACCCTTTTAGGCAACATGATACTTTTCTGCTTGAAAGGGGAGGTGGAAATATGTCACGTAGAATGCATATTTGACAGCTGATAGTTACTGATGTGAATGCAGTGGGTGGCCACAGCAGGACGTATGATCAGGTGTGCCATAAGGCCATTGACATGATTTCATCTGCATGGAGGATAGCAGTTGCAGTGGCCCATGATTGGATGGGTACTGGAGGGGGCTACTATAGATCAACCACTAACAGAAAATGAGGAGTTCCTGTCCACTGTCAGGGATCCAGACAGCTCCCTGGAAAGTGCAGAACAACACACCCTTGACATTGGTGCTAATGTTTCAGAGACAACACGTATGCCCCAGGAGAAGCTTCCAGGTAGGCTTATGTATCTCAATTGTTAAATACTCTTGCATAGTAAAATACTGACAGCAATACATAAGCTCTGTTTAGCAATACATTTGTTTAGGGTGAAGTTGTAGAGTGCTACAGTTAACAACACATTCTGATTGATTACACATGGGCTTAGGTTGGACTTGTCATCAAAGTTCTTGTTAAAAGTATCATTACTGGACATATAAAGGGCAAAAAGTTTTAACCCCATGTGTTACTTTTAATTGTGATACCATTGTCCTTAACTTCTTCCAGGACCATTGCCCATGGGAAGCATAGCATCAACTGCACATGGTAAGCCAAATATCGTTTTTGTCAGTAGTGATGAGCAGTTCAAAAATATATTATTTTAGCCAGATGTGAGATGTGAGTGTCACAACTGTTGTGTGTATTGCTGTACTATCTGTAGTAGTGACACCACTGTTAGTTTGTTAGCATACATTTGATTGTAGTATGTAGCTATTTATTTTTCCTGTGTTTGTTGCTTAATATCACAGGTGATCCTTGTAGTAGAAGTGTAGGACTCTGACCACATGATGCCAGAGTATTGGCAGACACTGATGATGATGGTGGCCAAACAGAAACACAGTCTGAGGAGTGCAGATGTTGAATCTGACACTGAGGTTAACATTCAGTCATCCTCTCTAATTCCATCAGACACATCCAGTAGGCCTATACCAACCCATTTCAGTGAGCCCTAAAATATTGGACAAGTGGAAGATGAGACACTTGATCAGGGAAGTGTGGTTACTGTGGCTTCAGTGCCTGTTGACTCTGGCTGCAGCCAAAGTGTGGGCAAGGTGCCACTTAGGAGGGTTGCTCAGCTTGCTTGGAGGAGGCCTGCTGTCCAACCTCCTCCTGATCCAGGTCAGTCTTTCTGTGACACTTGGTGTATGTTTAAGACCATCATGGAGGTGCAGGCATGTTCCGGTAGGTCTTCCAGATAAATGTTTAGGGTCGTAGATGTGGCACAGGCTGACATGCATGACTGTCTCCACCTTGTTGCTGATTAAATGGACTGGATGAATGACAAGTTGGAATGGATGCTGTCTGTGATGGAACTTCTGTTGAGTGGGGGATGACATCCACATGGGCACAGGACAGCCACATCACCTGCTATTAGCTGATGTGGCCATGCCCAATCATGCTCCCATAGTGGCACTACTTCCACTGCTCCATCAGTGGTTGAGGTGTTCACAACCAGATGTGGCAAGACATGAGGTCATGGTCCTGGGTGCCCTTGTGAGGGGAGCTCATCCAGCAGACAGCAGTCATGTTCAGGTAGAAGCGTGCTGCTTACCATGAGTGTGAATGTACCAGTGCAACTCCTGGCAAATCTAGTTCTTATGGTCAGGTATGACAGCCACCTCTATCATGTGTGGCCCACACCTGTCCGACATACCAAGATGTAGAGCTTGCACACAACTTGGCTGTGTTCATGCAGACACTAACATACCAGTTTCATCTGGAGGACCCATATAAACACACACACAACAGTTACATGGCTTAGCCATGAAGATTAAAGAAAATTTTGTCTCACTGGCCATTTCTTACTTTATCCAAATGCCTGCCTGCTTCTCTTTATTACTCACACTCACTCACCTACCTTTTGTGTCAGGTTAGGCTTCCTCACCCCCAAACAGCACCCTGTGCAAGTGATAATAACTGTGCCATTTCCTTCTTTTTTATATTTTGGATTCAGGGACACATAACATTTGTGTCAGATGCTTAGGGTGCATAGCTGACTTAATACTTAGTATATCTGCTTTGTGGTATTGTTTTACTAATTGTACCATTGACATATTTTGGTATTAGAACATTAAACTAGCATTAGGATAGATTTAATCAAACATTTTTTGCATCAGTATTGTTAATGATCTTGTGAGTGTTAAGTCTGAAACTGAAGTGTGCCTCATTACTTTATAAATTCTCTCTTTAATGCTTTTCCAGTACAAAAGTATGGTGTTAAATTGAGGTCATTCAGTTACTATCAGTATTTTTGAGAGGTATGACTGTGTGAATATTTGAAACCTGAGCCCTACTACTTGATACAGGGCAGATATGGTCACTTAAGTGTCTGCTATCACATGTTAAAGTCATTTCTGTCCAAATCACCCACCTTTTACTTGCTTACATTACCAAGAAACAACATGCAAGGAAATGCCATTCATTCATATTATTACACAATACACTCCAGGGTCAACACTTACCTTGTAAATCCAGCAGTTGCAAAAGTTTTAGTTCAGGGCTGACTCTGTCTGATGCTAGCAGTACACAGCCATTACATGGGTAGGTAAAGGTTGTAAGCATTGCCTGGCATCAATGTTACTATATATATATGCATAGGAGGAAGGTTTTAACCTCTTAAGTGGTTAGTCCGTGTACTATACATTGCCTCTTAGCCAATGTGAGGGCATATTGAGCAAGTCTACATCTGCCTACACCAACAGCAGCTGCTGGATCCCTCTCTGACTCCAGACCAACTTATTGTTGTGGTGACCTTGCCATTGGTGGTCAGATGTGTGCCCCTTCCCCTTGTTGATCCTGCTGAAGCTGCTTTCTCAGGATGATGTTGTGTAGCATGGCACATATGGTGAATATTTCAGTACATGTACATGGATTGTACTGCAGGCTTTCTCCAGATGTATCTAGGCACCAGAACCAATACTTCACCAGCCAAAACATGTCTATGATATTTCTGGTTTGAGTGTGTGCCTCATTATGGTGTTCTTCAATAGCTGTGTATGCATTTCTGATGGGTGTCATCAGCCATGGTTTCACTGCACAACCTGCATCCCCCAGTAAATGACCCTGTGGGATATCCCCCCTGGTGACATCTAATACAGTTGAGATGTGTCACAGATATATGAGTCATGGTAACTGCCTGGTTAGCCAGCACACACATTCACAATGATTCTCTTGGCATTACAAATGATTTGGCAGTTAAAAGAGGGGAAGCCCTTTCTGTTTATGTACAGCCTTCCCTGTTCCCCAGGTGGTGCCTTAATTTCTATATGTGTGCAATCTACTGTACCTAGTACTTCATAGTACTGTGCTATAAGGTAGAACTCCTGCATATTTGTGGCCTTGTCCTCAGGAGTACGGGGAAAATATATGTGGTCACTGGCATGTTTGGAGCATAGCATTCAGGAACTGGTGGAGGATCCTGGATGATGGTGTCTGTCAAACCCACAGCATGTCCCTGTCATTCTCTGAAAGGTTTTTTAGCTAAAATTCTAAGTGCTACACATACCTTTGTCTTCACTGGTGAGGGTTACCTTAAGTTTGCCCTTGGTCTGAGTTGAAGATGACAGAGGTTGAAGATTTCCTGTAGTGTGTCTCAGTCTTCCCTGTAGCACTCTACAATTTCCATGTCACACAGATTGTCATAAGTTAAATGGGGTCTGAAAACTCTTCTCCTTCTTGGCCATGGTCTATTAGCAACAGCAGGAGCATAGACTTCAGTCTGTTTGACATGTACATAAATTAAAGCAATAGCAGCCCCTAATATTCTTTCTGCATAGACTCCTTTCCTTGTCTGTATTCCAATAGGTTTTGGAATTCACAGGGAAAATCAGCACTGAATCTCCACGGTGGGTGTATAACTTGTTGAATGGCACCTCCATCTTGGATTGGTTGATTAGCATACAGTTCAGCTGCTTATGCTGTAATTAGCATGCCACAGTATTCACCTTATTTGTGTGGCTCTACACACCATGTAGTTACTTACTGAATCCAAAACAGACCACTACTGTGTGCACATCACAATGCATATGGTGTAGGTCAAAAGTCTAAAAAACAGCATCTGTTATACTTGTGAGTTTGCTGCAAAAAATACATGAGATTCATTAACTATCATGAAGGTGCCACACTAAGCCTACGAGATGCAAGTATGTTAGGGTGATAAGCAGGAGTGCTAATCGAATATGAAGACTGCTTGTCATGCTTACACATTTGCAATCATCTTTTCATTACCAGCAATAGTGTTCGTGGTCATGGAAATGTGCTTGCAAGCAAGGGCACAGAAACAGAATGTACTCACTTATAGGTAAAGCTAAAATGCTATAACATGCTATAACCCAGAAATATTAAGGGCAAGTACAGTGAAAGAATACCGAAGGAGGGGAAGTGAAATTGGAGAACTAAACACAAATAATACTTGTTTTATGCTGCATAATTAATTAATATGGAATGTTTAAAGGGTAATGTATACACCTATACCTCAGGCAGATGTAATGAAGTGTCAAAGAAGCATTTCTGACATAAATTCTGCAATACTAATGCAATGATAATTATTGTCAATGGCAATACTGGAGCTATGCACATAAATAAAAGTGGGCATGTTAGAACAAATGACGTGATAGAGATGTAAACCTGCAGTGTAGCAAAAGGGAGAGAAAATGTGATATACATGTTAATAAAATACTTAGTTGAGATAACAGTTACCAAGGACAGAAAATGCAGTATGGGATGAATACATAGACAGCAGTTATTGCATATGAGATGTACGTACAGATAATTTATGTATGCAAGCCAACACCATGCTGTATTCTCCACCTCAGCTTGCATACACAGGGACAAATGGACCTTATAGCTGTAGTGTCAGGTACATCAGAAATGGACATGTTTTTGCAAAGACATGTCAGTGGCACCCATGGGAAAGGCATTTATCACCTAACTACATGTAATAGACAAGCAAGTGTTGTATAGTTATGTAAATACTAAATGGTAATCTAATAACAGAAAACATACATAAGTGACAAATAATAACACAGATCTGATGACATGCCATGATTCAAGTTTTCCGTTGCTGATTTCCACACATATCCTGCATCGTTATACTGGGAATGCTGACAAGAATTTGCAGGGAACAGTAACATACCAGCAATTTTAACAGCAGCAGCACAAAGAAGGTGCTGTAACAGAGGACCAGTAGCAGTTTCTGATGCTTTGGCAGTATGCCATGCAGTAAGGAACATTAATGGAATCTTCATCTGCCATTAAGTTGCATGGTATGACAAAAACAATTGCAGTAATAAAGAAGTGTCCAGATGAAGACATGCAATACAGAGCTTAATTATCTTGGGAATAGGTAATACCTCTGAGCAACGAATGATATAATAAACATTTGCATCATGTCATTTCTGACATATGTCAGGATAGATATCAGAGAGATGTGCAACATATTGGTCAAGTGATGAAGAACAGGAATTATAGCTCTTTCCTTTCATAATGGATATTGATGCTCTACCTTGTAGTACAAGGCCTAAAACCATTGGCTTCTGAGTGTGTCATACCTATTGTCTGTGTGTAAGCCACTGCTGACAGACAGATGTTACTATATTCAAACCCCTACATGTTATAAAAGGCTCTCTACAGATGTTTGTATTGACTGTATGTGCCACATCAGATAGCAATGGAGGCTGCCAGAAATAACTGACTTGATTGTGTGCATTAAGAAAACAGTTATAAATATAATATGAACAAGCAGATTTAGTCAGAATGCTAAAAAGGAGACAAACATGTTACTGTCCACACAACAGTAAGAGGTACAATATCACTACTTCTTTGACAAGGAAGCTGTTTCCATTGTGTATTACACACGCTGTCCTAGAACTGAACCACATACTATCTGTATAGGTATGCTGTACATGGCAGTGCTCAATGTATGTACCACAAAAACAGTCACAGCATGACATCCTCCAAATAACCATTTTACTGCCATGAAATCACAATCTGTGATGATATATCATTGTCCAACATAAACATGGATAAGAATAACTAGATACAGTGGTATTTATCTAGTGTCTGTGCATTCACATAATGTTGCCCTTTCAGAAATTGAACAGCAATCTATGTGACTGTACTGATTAGAGACATGTGGATGAACCACAAGTGACATTAACACAACTATGACATTCCACCTATGTAACTTATTACATCAGATATATGTGTTATAAACAGTCTCTTTGAGATAAAAGGGAAGGTGGAAACCTCTCCTACTGTAAATGTACACATTATAACTGTGATGGATGCCATTCATACATTACAGTACAACACTACACAGTGCTAACAGACACTAAATGTGGATGTTGAACACATGAACATTTAACAACAGAAGATGATATTGTACAGGATGAATGTACCATGCTGGAAGTGTCACTACAATTCTGAGATATTTTAGCATGTAAAGGAATTGCAATTTGTTATTCCTGTAATGGATATGTGTATCAGCAATTGCTATTCTAAGTCAATGACATACAGAATGTCATCTCAGTCCCTCGTGTCCAAGGATAATGCTTCCTACATATGTTATGTAAGAAAAATGTAATCACATGTCATCATTACTCTGAATAATAGCATTGTTATGTGAGTGATTCAGATAGCTTTTTGTAAGACACACCTAATGTTTTTTACAGCAGTGAAAGTGATGTGTACAGCCACAATATGACTGACACAATGTAGTCTTAGCAGTGGTGGCTGGATTTGAACTAACTACCCAAGATTACAAGCTAAACATTAGTGTCTGAATTGCAAGCACCGCACATGTTGAGGTACAGCTGTGACAGTGCATATTTCAATGTATGGCATCACCACTGTTTATTAGCTTTATGCTTATGTTAAAAGTGGTCAAAGTGCACAATAACTCTGGGGAGCTAACATCCTATGTCTATTTGACAAGGACTATACATAGTATGATGGTGAAAGGCACACTCACAGCTGGTCTCAAACATCCTACATATGCAGTTACACAAGGTACAAAGCACAGTATTGAAGTCAGGCAACACAGGAGAATACACATACAGGTATGGTAGCATTATGCAATCATTGGGAGGTCAAAAAGTAATTTTTCCTGGGGATGCTGAGATTTTGTTGAATAACATTGTGCCACTCTATATCCATCTCAAAGGTAGAAGTGCATATAAAAGTGGTTGTGTGGTGGCCAATAGTATATGACAGTAATCACAGTCGCATTATTTAAGCTGTGATCAATTCAAACCACCCATCTAACCACTTACATTCATCTATATAGCACATTATCAGCAGTCAGCACCACAGGAGAATGCCAACTACAACTGAGGCATGCATCTTCTATGAAGGGATGGCATCAGTAGTATATTGCTAAGGAGATGTGGCTAGCAAAATAACTTTTCCAGCCATCTGTGGTTGTGAAGGTTGAAATTGCAAAACTTTGTAAACCAATCCAAAATTAATTTACAATAACATGCACACAATTGCGGAAGTTAAGCTCTGCTGTTTTTGAACATCTTACATATCTATTTGCATATTCTAGAGACTAGTGTAAGGAATGCAAGCACCACAGGAGAAGTCTGACATTTAAAGTACAATAGTTCACTTTAGAAAGAATAACCTCATCAGTGTGTTGCACCAGGAGTGTAGACAGAGGATATAATTTTGTAATTTTGTGCTGCTATTGCTGCCCTCCAACCACCTGTCATTTAAAAATGGGAAATGTTCCCTCTCAACAATTTTTTCAACCTATAAAACACCTATTGTGGGCATGGTATGGCCTAAAAAAGCCCTGGTTTCTTCAACTAATGTATAGAAAATTCTACTTAGTAGAGTGTAAACAGCATGCCTACCTACACCCTTGTGTTGCAAAGAAGTTGTGTTTATGAAAGATGGAATTAGGGGATGTAAGGAATGTAAGCATTATTTAGCAGTTTAAAATGTTTATCCAGAGTAGAAGTTAATTGAACACATGCTCACCTAACTATACACCCTCCCCCACTTTCATACATGGACAAAAAAAAAAACAGGCATGCACACTACTAAGCTTCTTACCTATCTAGTTACACGATATAGAAATCACTATATTAATCAGAAACACCAGAGGAGAATGATGTCTCTTAATGGGAAAGAATATGCTTTTGTAAGGATGACCTCATCAGTGTGTTTCAGAGATGATGTTTCAGTAAAAAGTGTGATAAGGGAGCTCTGTGCACTTTTAAATGCATTATCTTCAGGGGAACTGGATGCAGCACCGAGTGTTACACACACTGTCATACCCCCCACACACACACACACAAATTTCCCATGATTGACATTGAAAATCATACCTATTTACACAATCTGGAAAGCACTGCATTAGACGCAAGTGCCAAAGGAGAAGACTGTGCATTACAGGTCATGTGAAGAATCCATACATGTGTACAGGCCAATTTAACATCATTGTGATTGTCGCATGTAATTACATACTTTTTTATTAAAATTTAGATACTGTCCTTCATGTACATTGCACTGCTGTGAAGGCCATTGACATGTTTCACATTATGAGATGCCACAGACATTCTGTGTTGTTCTGCCGTGGATTATCAATTACACTTTCCTGCGACTTCATTTTGGGATGATTGCACACTTGTATTGTCTCATACTTGTACTTGGTGCTTTCCAAAACACTGCAGTGAAGGAAAACAGTGATGGAGTATGTGAAAATAGGTTAACCAAATTTGTAACACAGTTTCAGATGTAAACACTGTGAAACAAACATACATTAAACAACTGAATTATTTGAGCCAACATCATTCTGAAATCAAGTAATACATACAAATGTTGTGTAACCTAAAACAGTAATTATTTGATTGTTTTTGTTTAACTCTTTCAGCACAGCACTGCCATCCTGAACTGTACTGCTGTTGGCAAAGAATGATTATATGCAAAACTACATCCTGAAGTGTTGAAATTAGAATGGAGTTAGCAGTGTTCTATGTCTACCTGCTGTGATCTATAATTTTTATTGTAACTCTGCAATTCAAATGTAAATGTAAATGTGTGTAACTTTGTATTTTTTGGAGCTTTTCTCCCCAGGACTCCATTAAACACGGGTTCTTCTTGGCCCAATGGACTACCCTGGTAAACCAACAGCAAATAAATAAATAAATACATAAAATAAAATAAATAAATGTTGCTCAGTACCAGATTCTGCACAAAGATCAGCATGACAGGCATCACCATATATAGTAGGTGCAGTCATACAGCAGCACGAAAATAATGCGTTAAGGAAAGGTACATCCAGAATTTACAGCCGCAAGAGTCAGACAATGTTCTGAATCACTTTGTCATCCAGCTGGATTCAGAACTTTACAACATTCCAAAAAAAAGTATCTGATTATTATCTAAGCACACCATATAAGAAGTCGATAGTTAACATTTGGCAGTAGATTTTAGCAAATGTGAATGTATGTATTCATCTTCGTTAACCTCTTGACCACTGTAACCTGTAGATCTAACTCTTCATCTTGTTGCAATATGCATTAAACTCAATAAACATAGCTAAGAACAGAGGTATGAAGCACAACAGAATAATGTGGCAGAAGGCAATAATATCACAAGCTATTGACATAACTGTGTACTTGCATTTAGCTCAATGGCAGACATTTTACAAATGAAGAGGTGAAAGAATAATGACACAGAAGGGGGAAGATACATCAACAGGTTTAGATGGAGGTACGGACAAAGTACCTTATGACAGATGATGGATGATGGTGGCTCATAGCAATATGTAAACAACATGTACACATAAAAGTAGTGTACTGAAACAATCAGAAACACTTAGGTAATTGCTGCATTAGATACCTTGAAATTAGTCAAAAAATCTGTCTGTACATGTAAGCATTGGATCATCATGCCATGAAGGAATTAATACGTCACAGCATTTAAATAGCACAGCTGAAGCACAGTGACAACCTACTGAAGCAGTAGGGGTGAACAGAGACAGACAGAGACAGATGCAGGGAGGAATAGCAACAATATGTTTTGTGTGACATGTAGGCACATCTGCATGGTGTGTTAATGTCACTTATTAAATCATTACTCTGTTATGCTGTGTAAAATAAAATGTCTCTGATAGGGAGAAATAAGGGGTAGGGGATTGCAACAAACATGCATACATAAGCAGGATAAGGATGGCTTAATAAGTCTCCCTGTTGGGGCTGCAATGTTTTTACAAATGATGTCTTGCTGCACTGTTTGAATGTTATAATAATGAAAAGTTGTATATGGAGAGAAATACAGACATTTGCAATTAAATATATGATAGGAATATAGAATGTCATGAACTAATAAATTGACCTACAGATTTATTCAAACCCAGGGTACTGTGCAAAAACATCAGTCTACAAATAGGATAATTATCTCAACACACCACATAGGAACTTCTACTTTATTACATCCAACAGCCTAAGAACTGTTAGAGTGACTGTTCCACAGTACTGCCTTTAGCCTACCTTTACTCTGTAGTGCCATAGATCAGTGGATTTAAGCACATTTGCATGCATGTATCCAGACAACTGCAGATTACATTGAAAAGATATGCAACAAGAAGTTAAACAGTGCTCACTATAACCTAGTATTGCTGCACTATGCCAACCTCCATGCAAATGTTGAGAACATAAAGTGAAGGCTTTTCCATTGGTTATTTTTGGCTATGTATGTTATGTGTGAATCTATTTTTTTGACTACATTAAATGTATGCAAAAAGGGGTGGATTTGATAGCAGTGAAAATGGGGTTGGCAAGCAGAGGGTAGGACATGGGGGGATGAATACAACAATTAGCAGTACATTCTTCAGACAGCACCATAGCTATTCAATTTTTCACAACATAAATGTGCAATTGTGCACACTCAGTTTGCAGAATCACTACAGCAGTGATAGGTGATAACAACAGAATAATGTTGTATAGCCAATTAGACCAAATGAAGTGTGTCAAGATGACACATAGCCAAAGAGGACAGCAATGCAGGGGACATAATTTTTTGGTGGGAGAGGTGCCCAATTTTATTATTTTTTTTTTATTTTGAGAGAGAGGAATGTGGGCAAAGGTGCTTATGAATGAGAGGGTCAGGTAAGTAGGGTAGGTTAGGAAGCATGTGCAGACCAACATGACACACAAGACAGACAGGGATGGTGATGGAGACAAAAGATTGTGGGACACCACAATTGAGGATAGATCGGAGACATAAGAGGTGCACCCATGTCCAGCTTGAGAGGAGTGAAAATCTGATTCTCACCCTCAGAACTGTCATCACTGTCTATTGCAGCAGCTCCCACAGGCATTGTCATTTTGGCATCATCTTTGCCATCCAATGCAGGACCTTTTCAACCCTGCCTGCTATGTGCATTGAGGTCACTCTCCAATATATCTTCCACCAGCCCTGTCAGCTAATGCCATGTTACAAAATTGCCACTCTGCTACTACTGCTCCTGGAGGGTACCACTTCACCTGCAGCTGAGACAGACCTACTTGACACAGATGGAGCAAGTAAGGAAGGGGTTGTGGACCCAACACTGACAGGTACTGAACCCGAAGTGCTGGGTGCCTGTGCTGCCATCTGTGGAGGAATAGTGGGCCAAGCCACAATGATCAGTATACCTCTTTATGCTGATTTTCATTTAGTTTTCAGCAGCAAGGTATGTAAACAGCAGATTATTAATGAGTACTAATCCCACAATACAAAAATAAGGGCATAAAGAAAAGAAAACAGAGAAACAGTGGAGGGGGGATGAAAAAGGAGATAATTAGATATATGGCATGTCACAGTAAAGCATTTTTTCAACAAAAAATGTTTGCCAATATGCAAGCAATTATGATAATTTACTATTTTACCCTTTTGCCACATCTATATGTGATAGAAAATATTTTTCTCATAAAATAAACAAATCTCACTGCTATGACATAACAAAGAACAACCTTCATTTCCCCTATGACAGATAGGAATTATGCATTCAAATGAATTAGATGCTGTTACCATACTTTGATTCTTCCTGACATAATTTTGCTATTAATATCTTATAAATACTTATCTGGTAACAAAAAGTAATTGCTGCTTCTGGGTATCAGACCCACACATAGTAAAGCTGCTGGTCTCATTGCTTAATGCAAGGAGCAAGAGTTGTTGGGAAAGGCATGTATGCTTGAGATGTAGGTTAAGGTATGCATACTCAAGATTCTAATGCTTGAGGGAATGAAAGAAATTTCTGGCTTAAATTTGGACCTGAATCATACTTACTTCTGTGACTCAATGAGGCGAGTTAATCTCGCCCGAGATGAGTAATACAGGCAAGGGTAATTTACATCTATACTTCACATGTCATGCCTGTCCTGCAAACATAAGTAGGATATGTGATGTGGCATGATGATTAATGATTATAACAAAATCACTGTGCCCACCATATGTTTGCAAGTGAATTTTAAATACTATTATAATTTTTTTTGTTACAGTCTCAATCAAAATTTTTTGGTAAATGTGATTCTTACACTCTTTGTAAATGTATCTTTTTTGCGGGATTCAAACCATTAATCAACTCTGTTCTTCATCTAAACTCCTTGCACTTACATCTTCTCCCACAGAGATAAGTATATAACTGTTAGATTTTCTCCACTCAATACTAGACAGAGTGCTGAGGTAAGTGTAACATTGTCAGGCATGTTGCCACTACTTAAGAAAGCCTAAACTACATTTTTCACTGCTTTTCTTAGAGAATCATCCATGTTTGCATGCTGCCAAGTGGAGAGCAAATGCAAGAACAAAAAAAAAAAAAAAAAAAGAAATGTACATGCTGTGAACAACTACAAGGCGATCTCTAAACAGGATTCATATTATGCTCCATGTGCCTTATTTCTCTCAATTCACTTCAGTCACTTCTTGAACCAAAGAACTGGACATCTGTCAGGTGCATTCTCTGTAGTATGTACTAACCGCGTTGTGATGGGCCTCACAATGATGACAGACATATTTTCTCCACACAAGGCATCCTAAACTAAACTTTTAACTTTTTTCTTACAGAGTGAAACATTTTTGCACACTGCTGAGTGGAGAAAAAAATGAAAACAGAATTACAATAAAATATATGATAGAAAAAAGCTGACTAAATTAAATGCAATCAAAAGGATATATGTAGCAATGACCTGAGCAAGAAGTGCCATATTCATCCTTCTCACATCTCACTGCAACATCAGAAATTAACTTTGTGGCACACGTTAAAAGACTTGTAATTAATGACAAATATTGTGAAAGTAGACAGATAAAGGCTCATATGTTGGTTAGCAATAGTGACAAGATTTGCTTGTTAAACAACAAGACAATGGTATCACAAAATGTGATTAAATCTTTATTCACACCTCCGTCTGTAAAATTATCATTTAAGTCTATTCGAACCATGCATCAACTGTACTTTTTCTAAGTTCACTGCACTTTGTGTTGCAGAGAATGTTACCTGACAGTTGTATTTTTTCACTGAGTACTATCCAAAGTGCTGACAGATGTGCAATGCTGCTGGGCTGGTCTGTGCTACTTAAGGCAACCTGAACTGAATTTTTCCTTTTTCCTTAAGCTGTGTAAGTTCATTTCATACTGCCAAGCAATACACAAATGCAGAAGATAATGTTTATCAGAAACATTTAAACAACCTTTTTGGGAATAACAACTTGCAGTCACAAGAAATGAATCACAGTGTATATTTACCAATGACCACAGATACTACTGCATTACACTGATACATTCAGCCTTCTCACATCTCCTTGCCACATCATTGCTATCATATATGTGTCACAATATAAGGACTTTACCTAATGTCATGGGAATGGATAAAGCTGCAGGGAAAAGAAGAACTGTTGTCATTTACACAACACAAACAATTAACACTGATATATTTTCAAAGGACTTACCTGTCTGTCTGTCACTTTCAGTCAATACTGACCTTACTCGATTCTCATATATCAACACATTCATATACCAGAATGAGTGTTAAGATTTAATATGACCTCTCAAAGGAAAATTATATCTGAACAGGTTTTGAACCCTGTACCACCTGTATTGTTTCTCTAAGCTCAATACATTTACATATTATTTCAAACAGATAGGACTTTGGCAACTTGTCCTTACATCATGTTTACATTTCCTAAACTTAATACAGATTGTGATATTCAGGAATGTTAATGATTTAACACCTCATCTATATACTCACATTGCTCACAGGGCTGACTCTGCACTATGTAAAGGTAATCAAGTAGCTAATTCCCTTGCCTCATCCTGGGGAGACTATTTAGTTCCAGAGAGCCTGAGACTGATAAAAAATGCAACTTTTAGAAAATCATTACTTTCTGCACTCTGTATTGCCAAGGTAGGTATTTCTGACATAATTCTTTTAGCATAACAATTAAAGGTGACTTGTGCTAGCTGTTCTAAAACATATTTTTATCTTAATGTTTTTTCCTTATCTCTTTCTTTTGTCATAGCCATATCTGCATTACAAAAAATATTTAACAGAATGCTACATGGTCTGTATTTTTAGTTTGCATTTGATTGTTATGCAGAAAAAAAAATGTGCTATATTTGTGGATTTCTACCTGACTTTCCTTCACAGCAGTTGAGATGGCACATATAACAGTTGCCTGACATTTTATAATGCTAGATTTTAAAATTTTCTGTTAATGGTGCAATGTAAGGTCATTATCCAGGCCTAACATTACCATGGATCTTTTTTGTTAGGGAGAGGTAGAGATGACCAATAGACCAGAGACAAGATATAGCAGCAGGTGGTTGACAACATTAATGCCGTCTGAAGCTATGGGAGAACTTACACCTAGATATGACACCAGGCAAGTGATATGATAACCTTTGGCTACAGTAGAGCAGCTTCAAGTGCCCAGAAATGGGTGGCTATGGGGATTGGTCCTGCTACTGAACCACCACTAACTGAAACAGAGGAGTCCCTGCCTACTGTCAGAGATCCAGATAGTTCAGCAGAGTGTTCCCACAGAATCCTTGATGTTAGTGCAGATGTGGACAGTCACAAGTAGACCTTCCTGGAATGCAAAATGCAGGTGTCATAGTACCTTTATATGCATATACTTTAGATGTTAGTACATATAGAGCCAGTGGTAACTGTGAGATGTGAAGGGGATTGTTCTCTTTTTCTTGTTTTATTTGCATTGTTATACTTATCAACTTTCTTTCCTTTCCCTTTCTCTTAAATAGGCACATCTGGATTGCAGGCTGCCAGTCCACCTGCACATGGTAAGCACACATTTGGTTATTTGTATTGCTGTCTATAAGGTTGATTCATGTATATATGAGATTAAAATGTGTGTTGCTTTAGTACCTGTTATATTTTATCATACCATTCTTATAAGGAAAAATATGAGATCAATTTTATTCTCTCTTTTCCTGTTTGTTGTGTTTATTTCTTGTTATCATGGTGATGGACAGGTTGACAGATGAGATCAGACAGGAGTCCCCATGAATTATGATGTTTGGTGATGACATTGTGACCTGTAGTGATAGTAGGGAACAGGTTGAGGAGACCCCGGAGAGGTGGAGATGCTCTAGAGAGGAGATGAATGAAGGTCAGCAGGACTAAGACAGAATATATGTGTGTGAATGAGAAAGAGGATAGAGGAATGGTAAGGATGCAGGGAGTAGTGCTGGCAAAGGTGGATTCATTTATATACTTGGGATCAACAGTTCAGAGTAATGGTGAGTATGGAAGAGGGGTGAAGAAGAAAGTACACGCAGGGTGGATTGGGTGGAGAAGAGTGTCAGGAGTGATTTGTGACAGGCGCATAGCAGTAAGAGTGAAAGGGAAGGCTTACAACAGGGTAATGAGACCAGCTATGTTATATGGGTTTGAGACAGTGGCATTGACAAAAAGGCAGGAGTCAGAGCTGGAGGTGGCAGAGTTAAATATGTTAAGATTTACACTGGGTGTGACAAGGGTGAACATGATTAGGAATAAGTATATTAGAGGGTCAGCTCAGGTTGAAGGGTTTATAGACAAAGCCAGAGAAGCATGATTGCATTAGTTTGGACAAGTGCTGAGGAGGGATGCTGGTTATATTGGGAAAATGATGCTAAGGATGGTGCTGCCAGGTAAGAGGAAAAGAGGCAGGCCTAAGATAAGTTTTGTGGATGAGGTGAGAGGGCATGCAGGTGGTTGGTGTGACAGAGCAAGATTCAGAGGACAGGAAGAAATTTAAACAGGTGATCCACTGTGGTGACTCCTAAATGGAAATAGCTGAAAGAAGAATAATTTCTTGTTATCATAGGTGATCCTGAGGTTATCACTGTGGAACTCCTACCACCTGAGTCAGAGTATTGGTAGCTCTGATGATGATGATGATAATGATGATGATGATGATGCACAGTATGGGGTGCAGAGGGGCAGTCTGACACTGAGGCTGTTATTTCCACATTCACTACACATATTTCAGAAAAAGTCAGTCTTCCTACACACACATACATATTAATGGTATTGATCTGGGTAGTGAGGCAACTCTGGCTGCAGATCAGGTTGCTTCTCCCTGTAGCCATCATGAGGCATGGTGCTACAGAGGAGGATTGGTAGGGGTTGCTTGAAGGGGGCCTGCTTTCCATCCTTCTCCTGATGTTGGTGTGTCATTAGGTGCTGACAGACAAATGTGTAAGGTCATAGTGGAGGCATAGGCACATTCCCCCAAGACCTCAGAAGAGGTAATGTGACTATTAAGTTTTGCAAATTCTGACATGAGTGACTCCCTTAACAATGTGAGAAACTCACCAGACAGGATGAATGACTCTCTGGATCGGTTAATGTATGTGACTGAACATCTGTTGGGAAAGGGTAGGTATCCACATGGCTGGAGAGCTGTTACATCTTCTAGTGTTAGCAGACATGGGTGTGTGAGATCCCACTTCCTTAGTGACATTACATCCACTCCTATGTCAGTGATTACGGTGTCCATAACCAGATGTTGTAGGCCAAGGAGTCAGGGACCTGAACATAGATATGAAGAGAACTCACCCAATAGACATCGCTCACATTCAGGTAGCACCCTGACATCTAGCCAGGGCCATGGAAGTAGCAGTACAGTTCATAGCAGAGGTTGCTGGTGCTGCCAACATGATAGTTAACACTTTGTTTATATTTTAATGTATTCAGCCTGATGTTTGCATACTTGAAGTTAAATATTGAAGCTGATAGTGTAACTGTTTTGCAACTAATTAAAGGAAGAGTTGTAAAACATTGGTCATTTTAATCTCTTAGTCCATATTTTCAGCACCCACTTTTTATGACATTTTCTCATGATATAAGGAAGTAAAAGCTGTTTAGAACTTACACTGAAACTAGTCTTACAGAGTGGATGCAGAATTTCCTTTCTTACTGTGAGAGCCAGTTTAACATGTATATAAAAAACAATTGTAAAATTGCTGAACATATAGAGAATACTGTACATTTGAATGTATCAGTGTAATGCAGTAGTATCTGCACCTTTGAATTATTAAATTCTCTGCATTCACAAGACTGCCAAAATATGGTTTGGTAGGTATTCTGTTGCTTAATACTTTTTCCTTATAGTATCAGAAGAATACATTTTCATAGGTTCATAGATAAATACTAGGCAAACTGCTCTTGTCGACCATTTTAAAACGAGCCAGTTTTCCATTTTGTGCTTAAATCAATCTATTCCATTTGGGTAGAGATTGGTCTTACCCATCCCATGGTTGATAATTATGTATCACCCCTCATGAGAATAATTGGGATCATACCATAGATAATTTGAGGGGATCCATGCATGGGATAAAGCATTTAGGAACAGCCTCCATCCATTAGTAGTACAGGGGGCAGTCATGGGATACATTTTCTGTTAAACATCCACAGATCTAAGTTGCACTTGAATATGAACAGGGCTGAACTCTGTTTTGTGTTATATGATTAAACACACAGTGGTACCTTTTGGCAACTTAGATGGAAATAGTTATGGTGTAATAAAATGTCAGCTAGGTTGTTATTTTGTTCAGAAACAATGGCTATAATTCATAGAATGGTGTTGTATGCCTACACAGCATGAATTGTCAAGGATGCTGCTGAGTGAGGGGCTGTACATGCAGCTGAACATGTATTTGGCATTGAATAATGGAAGCATACTGAGGTGAAGACTGCATAATTAAAGAAAAGTATTGTGTTAATGGAAGAAAATTAAGAAAATTCACTAGTCTGCTGTAGAGTTGAGCAGTGATACAGTAAGCTTCATGGCCAATGTGCCCAACATCACAATGAAGGCAAGCTAGGGTTCTTGGTTCAGTGTACCTTAGGCAAGCAAAAATACATCACATAGCTTCATCTTCACCTCATCTAGCACAAAAATGGAAACAAAGAAGCTATCAGAATAGCCACATTAGGTGTGTATAGCGAAGTGCCCAGCATATTCAAGATATAAATAGGGTGGACCTGATAGAGATAGGAATGTAGAAAAGGGGAGAAAAGTGCATAGATGGGAACACAGAAGGGCAAACTTAAGTATTAATGGTAAGGGAAAGAAAGGGTGCATTTTTAAAAGGGAAATGGTCTTTTTGTATTAGGACATTACAGACTGTAATATAGAACTATTACTTGTAAGATGTAAAAGCCTACTGATAAAAAGATACATAAAGAGAGGAAGGCTTTGACTATGGCTACTGTGCAAAAATATGGGAAGCCTGAGCATAACCGTTTTTGCAGATGATAGGAGGATGAGGCTATGCCCACAAGACTGAACATCTAACAGTGTACCATGACATGTTTTCCCACAGGTGTACCTGTTACAGCATAGCCAGATGAGAGAGGCAAGGCCTACAAAAGTTCAGTACTCAGAAGAAAGAAGTACTACACAAGCTATATCTTGGTCATGCATTGGTTAGTTTTACTCTTGGCTAAAAAAGAAAAGAAAAGAAACACAAGGATGGTAGATGGAGTCAAGAGGCATGCCACAAGAAATATGCCTTCGATGCAAGGGGTAGGATATAACCAGAAACAAGAGGAGCTTAAGCTGTTCTCTCTTAAAATCAGTAGAACTAGTGTGGACATGATATAGGCAGGAAAGATCTAACTAGGAAGACGTGAAGGGGACATCATGAACAGAAAGGAAGGGGGAGGGATGCAGACAGACTGCAGGGAGAAACTACTTTCTGTTCTCTAAGTATGTCTTTAAAGAGAGGGTTGTAGCATGGAATGGATTAACAAAAAACATAAACACATGAAAGAGTTTGACATTAGCATAAGTTTTTGTAGTATACAAACTTGGACAGCCAGAATCCCTTTACATTAGCTATGAATTCCAAGAAGTCACTGTCAAAGAGAAGTTGTTCAAGGACTTAATCCTTGTGTGCACCACTAGTAACAGGTCTTTTGGTGGAGAAAGAGCTGCCTACCCTAATTTCCTGATTTCTATTTGTGAGACAATTTGCTATCCATTGAGTTATTTAGGGATTAGCATTTGGCTGGGATAGTTTGTCTACAATACCTAGTGTGGTATGGTGTTGAATGCCTTTCAAGGTCTAGATATGTGGAGTGTACTGATTTTTCATCATTCATTGCTTCAGTAACCTTCCCAAGGAAATCGATCAGGTTAAGCATGCAGGATCTGCACTTGATGAATTGGCTTAGTTGAAGTGTTTGTTTGCAGATGAGACTGGTCATAATTATGGGTCTATAATTACCATTCCTGCCTCTGTGTAGGGGATGACTATCACTGTCCTCTATTCATCTGGGACAAAGCCTATTTGGAGATTGATATTCAGTAGCCTCTGTAAGGGAATAGACAAGTTCTTTTTCAGGGTGGTGCCAAGTCAGCCTGTATTCTTCACCTTGGAGAGTGATTGGTGATTTGTTATTGTGAGATTCGAAAGGAGTAGTGTAAATGTAGGTATGTGGTCTTGGAATGTAGTGGGAGAGAAAGGGGTGAAAGCGTTAAATTTATACTGGCTATATCCTCAGGATCTAAGTATGTGATATGTGATATTATTTACTATTAGTTTTGTGCAGTTTAGAGCACTTATTCTTATGTTTCTAGTATAGTTAAAGAAAGATTTTTTATTGGCTTTTGCCTGGATGGCTACTTTTACCTCAAATCTAGCTTTGGTTGATTTGATCAGGGACCTGAGTTCCTTGTACAGTTTTGCAAAGGTGTTTTTGACATCTTGATTGTCACGTTTAATATTGTTTACAATGAGTTTTTTTCTTTTATTGTAGAGCCTGTTTATGCTTGGGTTACACCATAAGGTTTTATTTTTAAATTTTGAACTGTATTTGCTTCTGTGAGGGACAGATGGATCCATGCAGCTATTGACATGTGCACAGAATTTGGCAGTAAATGATTCTGTATACACAGTGTAGTTATCAGGTTGATGGAGAATGTTTAATTTAATAAGGTTATCCTTCAATTTTCATAGATTAGCCCTTACATAATCTCTGACTACCAATGTATTTGAGTATGCTTCTGGCCTCCATCCTATGGTGAATGTGACTGATTTATGGTCTTATTTGATGAGGGTAGAAGTTAAAACTGGTAGAGAAAAGAGTTGCCCCATATTAGCAAAAACTAAGTCCAGGATTTTATCTCTCATAGTCAAAGTGTGGACAAACTGGTCCAGCGAGTTTGTATTTATGAAGACCATAAATCTCTGAGCATACATGGTAAGCAATATATACATCTCCTAGTGAATGGAGGGGTAGTTGATGTACCATAAAAAAATTCTGTTTGGCCTAATGCTTAAGGACTGCATACTGATCAGGTAGGAGGTAGGGGCCAAGGTAGATATAGAGGAGTATCTTACAGTTATCTAAGATGTGACAAAGGGTTTTATTAATAGTAAGATGGACATGGAGGAGTTCCAGGTTATTATCTTGTCTAAGGAGCCTGGAGGTGAGAGTTTATTTTGCAAATACAGAGACATTTCCACCTTTAGTTCCATCATCTAGTGTACTGGGCCTGATCACATGGCAGATATTGACACCATGCATTGATGGGGTGCTGTCAACAGTTGTGAATCAGTGCTCCATAAGGATGAATATATCAATGCATTCCAGGGTAAGTAGTAGGGGTTAAAGTAATAATGAGCAGCAGTACCTTTATGGTATTTGTAGATCAATGAATGTGTATATACCTTTAAGAAGCTATCCAAGGGCTTGCATTAGAGTATAACTACTGAGCACATGTGAGCCTGACTGCCATTTTGTAGTTTGCTGTTGAGATGTGAACATGTTTGTAAGCTCTGTTTGTTAACTAGTCTGTTTGTGTTTGATGGTGCTGCTTTCCATCCTGAAATGTTTGTATATATTAAAGCATCTAAATGAAACCCCAAGCCTTCTTGTTATATATATTAGAGATGAATGAGTGACATGGTGTCAGAAGTGGCATATTTAAAAGATGTGGTACCAGAAAAAGCATATCTAAAAGGGCCTGAAGTTAGCACCAGCATAATAATGGGGCATGAAGTTTAAAATGGCTTGGCGAAAATATTTAAGGCACTTATCCAGATGATGGTGGAATATACAGCAGTGGACCATCCCAACACTGTGCATACTTCATAAAACAGGTGAAAAATTAATTTCAGGTATTAAATCTTGCTCAGCACTATTTCTTTTTACATAATATGAAACGAGGCATACAGAATATTCTAAATAACATTTGCATAAGCAAATATGTACAATATTGATAAAAAATATTTGAATTACTCTGGAAATGTTTGAAATAAAGTCCAAATTATATAAAAGAAATAAAAGAAATGAAAACGACTGCATTTTTCGCAAGGCATATGTATTTTCATCTTAAGCAAAGATATCTGAGTTTTCAGAAGTGTATAAAGTGTTTGCATGTTTGTGCAGTGTTAGAGTAAAGTTATTTCACAAAGAACAGCCATTACAAGTCATATTTCACAGAGTTCAGCCATTACAGAGCATATTTCTTAAAGTAAAGTATTTTGATGAGTTTATTGTGCATTTGGATGTTACTACAAGCTCACAAAATGGTTCATACATAATTACAAGGGCCGTATTTTTCAGTGTGTTTGTGCATATTTTATAGGCATGGCAGATGGATTTTGAAAACCCAGTGCACTTGTCTTTGACAGTAATATTGCTGAGAATTGGAAAGAGTTAGAGGAAGAGTACATTTTCAAACAGGCTGCATTTTCTGATGAAGATGACCATACAAAGGCATTTATTCTACTTAATTTAGTTGGGTCAGAAGCTATAGAAAGGGGACGCTTATTTGTGTATACACCTATTTTTGCTGGAGAGGGGGAAAACAGTCATATTGTTGTACAGGCTGAGTCAAGGGAAGACTCAGAGTGCTTAAAATGTAAATTTAGAGAAATATGTAACCCCGGACAGATGTTACAATGGAGAGGCACTTATTTAACACAAGGGATCAAAAGCCTGGTAAAACTTTTGCAGCATGTATAACTTGTATAACCATACTCATATAACTATAATCATTTTATGATCAACTTCTGAGTGACTTGCTTGGCTATAATCACCTGGATTAGAAGCTGAAGTTAAGTACAAACTTGCAATTTTAAAAGTACTGTTTTTCATTTTTTCTGTACCTAATTATGTGTTTCACTGAATAGTGTGTGTGCTGTGTCACTCTCTGCTATAAGAGCGGGTGGTGGTCTTCTCACTTCTTGTTATCTGATATTTAACTGTTAGCCTAGAGGGATTCATCTGTACTTTAAGTGCTAGCCACAAAGTTTGAGAAATCATTTTATGCTCAACTTCTGAGAGACTTGCTTGGCTATAATCACCTGCATTAGAAGCTGAAGTTAAGTACAAACTTGCAGTTTTAAAAGTACTGATTTTCATTTTTTCTGTACCTAATTCTGTGTTTCACTGAATAGTGTGTGTGCTGTGTCTCTCTCTGCAGTTTGTTCCCACCAACCCACCCTCCCTGTTCTTGTTTTGGTGTTAGTGTTGGTGGCGCTGGAATTGCCCACCCCTCCTGTAAGTCTGTATTTGACCACTCCTCCTGAATCCATCTTATTTACTCACTTAACCGAATACAGTGAGATCATTATCTGAGTTTAGTGTTCACTCTACTTAATACAGGGAGAAGATTTGAGAAGGCCAACCCACTTAGGTTCTTCCTTCCTCCCTCCTTGCACTTTACTAACAAAAAATTCACTTTATTCATCTGCTTTTATTGTATTTGTGTTTCCTCCTACTTTATTTTGCTTTTGCCTCTTCTTAAAAGTACTCAGTTTTATTTATTCTACTGCATTTATTACTGCTTGGTAGTAGCCTGATTAAATTGTAACTATTATTCTAAATCTTTTGGTTTAAGCACTTGGGTTTCATACTGGTTGTTTTACATTAAGAAGGTTCATAGCTCTCAACCTTCCATCTCCAAAATGAGGAACACTTGCCCTCATAATGTAGAAAAAATGGGCAAAATGTGGAACACATACTAATATTTCTATTTACCATGGATTTCTAAAAAAATTCCTAATACTGAATGTGTGTGTCAGAGTCTCAAATGTGGAACATTGAGGGAACTTGAGAATGAGACCTTTTTAAGACCCCAAGTGAGGTGTTACAAATGAATGTAATGAGAGTGAGAGAGGGGGAGAAGTTTGTAGTCTGCACTGTTGTGGCAGGACAGGTAGCTTACATCCTTCTAAGCTGGGAATTGCTGATTGAAGGCTCAGTGGCTGCTATTCTAAAAGGCTATTAGATCTGGTTTAAGCACTTGGGCTTCAGACCAGTTATTCTACATTAAGAAGGTTTGTGGTCTGCACTCTTGTGGGAGGAGAGGCTGGATTCTGCTCTTCTGAGCTGGGAATTTCTGGTCACAGGCTTATTGTGCTTGCTTATTTGAACTTTTTCTTTCTGAAATTGGTGTGCCTTGTTGCTGTAGCATAGGACCAGATTCAGGCCCGCTGACTCTAGCCTTGTTTGTATAACTTGAGCACTGATCCAGGCCATCTTTTTTTGGAGAAGGTTCCCCTGCACCCTAGTAGCAGGAGTGTGCAGTTAGAACTTGTCTGATTGAAGACTGCTGGAACAGGGCTCAGTTATGAGCTTTTTTCTGGTTAATTGGGTAAATTGTTTAAATCAGTTTGTTCGTTTTCTATTGCTTATATATATATATATATATATATATATATATATATATATATATATATATATATATATATATATTGCACTTTATTCATCTGCTTTTACTGTATTTGTGTTTCTTCCTACTTTATTACTAGGGCCATTGACTACAACTCTGAACTGAGATATATAACAATAAGCATCCTTTTCTGTGCATTTAAAGTGTATTTTTTTATTGTATCTGCTTTATTTTCTGAAAAAATATATCTATATATACTTGTTTCCCACCTTTCTAAGCTAGTATAGTCCAGTTTTCAGGTTAGTGCTGAATTCAGGGCTGTGTTACAAATCTCTGTGTTTGCCCATACCTTACTTGGATAGAAGGAAGTTTCTCTGTTCACCTGTGAGTGAGGGGAGCTTTGAGCAGCCTATCTGTCCCTGGAGGAGTTGTTTCAGCCCAGAAATTAGTAGATTATTGGCCATTTTGGGCTAATTTCTGTCTCTATCATTTCCCTACTATAAAAACTGCATTTGCTCAGTTTTGTGTGCCGGGCAGCACCAGTTAGCTAGGGTATTACTATTCCCGGCTCCACAAAGTCTCCTCTTCAATTTTTCCATTGGAACTAGACAAACTTTCATCTTAAGCACTCAAGCCATTCATTTCTCAGCCTGACATTTGCTCAAAACCCATAGCAAGCACTTATAAACCCTAGCACTAGACCCCCTATAGTGTACAGAAGGACAAGGCTCTCTATTCGACCATACCAGCTATTCAGTAAAACCGTTCACTGTACCTATCCTGGCATGTTCAAAGGGCAGTTTCAGGTGTACTCTCCAGTCCAACTGGTGAATCTGGGCATTTTGAGGCAATGTTACAACTGCCTCATGTACACAGACAACCCTCTCCTCCTACCGCCAAGCACTAATGCATGCATGAGATGCAATTATACAGCCAAACTGGAGGCTAAGCTCTCTCAAACCAAGACTGGATCAGACAGTCAAGAGGAAAAGGAAAATACTGACATCACACCACCAGTCTCACATAGACCCGTTAAACCAGCACCGGCAAAAAACACACATAAATACACAAAAACATACTCGAAGGCTCTAAATAAAAATTTGCAAAAGCAAAAGAGACCTCTAAAACAGACATCCAAGCAACCTCCACCCCCCAACAAATAACCATGAAGCACATACTTCACAAAACCAGCGTGCCACACAATCACAGCTGTTAAGGCAAAATAACATACCAGTAATAGGTGACTCTATAGTCAGGCACACTGAAGTCCCACTCACTAGGCTGAATAAGGAGAAGGTTACTGTTAGCTGCCTGTTGGGTGCCAGGATCCGCCACAAAACACAAGCACTCAGGTCACTCCAGAACAAGTATGAATCCAACTCTGTCATTGTCCATGTTGGTGTGAATGACCTGAGCTGTACCTCCCTGGACTACATGAAAAGAGACATGGAAGAGCTCTCTGATCATGTAGCCCAGGCTGGTATGACCCTGACCCTGTGTAGCATCCTGCCCTCACCAAGAATGATACAATGGTATAAAGAAAAAATGATCAATTTCAACAACTGGCTAAGTTTCTGGTGTCATTCAAAGGGGATCCAGTGTCTGTCCACCTAGGATGACATGCTCGATAAGCCCCACTGCTTCGCTAGAGATGGCTTGCACCTGTCACCTTTAGGCTTTCGAATACTGGCCAAGGCTCTTGCCACCCCCATATTGCCTTTTTTAGGTAAGGCTCAAAAGACAAACTGACTGCTGTAAATAGCACAAGTAACAATAATCTGAGGGTAATGCTACTCAATGCCAGAAGTCTAAATCTCAAAATGCACACACTTGAGGCACTCCTCAGTGAGGAGAAAATTGATATATCTGCAGTAACAGAAACCTGGTTTAAGGCTCCAGAGAGCACCCAGCACTACCAGGCTACAACTCATACCATACATTTTGGTCACAGAACCCAGACAGAAATACAAAAGGCGGGGGAGTATCCATATTCATCAAGAATGCCTACATCTCCAGGTTAATGGCACAGCACGATGCTTCAGAGATCATCCACGTGCAACTAACAATGGGCAAAACTGCAGTTCAACTTGTAGCTTGCTACAGATCATCCACCATGTCCCAGGACCCCCATTCTGTGTTTCTGGAAACACTGGGAAACATAAAGGTCCTACCAAACATTCTAATATTGGGTGATTTTAACTACCCAAACATTAACTGGGAGAACTACTCAAGTGCTAACTCCCTTGCCCAACATTTCCTAGAATTTATAAACTCCAATGCCCTGGATCAACTGGTCAACACTCCCACCAGAGGTGACAACATATTGGACCTGGTCATCACAAACATGGGCGACTGGTGTTCCATGCCAGAGGTCAATCCCTCACTTGTTAGATCTGACCATAAACAAATCACTTTGGATATCCACATTCCATCCCCACCTCTGGAGAAGGAAACCACCATGAAAAACTTTTCAAAAGCAAACTTTACGTTACTTAAAACTGAGGTAGAAAGTTTCAAAGCCCCCATACTAAAGGATAACACTGTCCAAGCTGCAAAAAATCTTTACTAATGCATTCTACGGGCACCTACAAGAATGCATGGATCGTGCTATCCCAAGCAAAACCAAGACTCACTCCTCCAAGAAAAGGAAATGAGCCCGGTGGACCCCCTGCCATAACCAAGCTATAAAATAGAAGGAGGAAATTAGTACAGAAAAGAGTAAAATCCCAAGAAGGGAAGACATCCCTGATCAGTATCAGCAAGAAACTACGATCCCTCATAAAATTGTCCAATGTGAACTTCGAAAGAAAAATTGCCAAGGACACCAAAGATAACCACTTTAGCTATGTCAAGAATCTAAGTGGCAATGCTCAGATCTGCTCGGAGTTAATGCAGAATGGCACAAAAATACACTGAACCAACTGATATTGCCAACATCCTGGCAGATAGGTTCAGTGCAAACTTCACCCCCCCTCTCACCCCTAAAAGGGCCCATAACCATACCAGAAGAATGTACAGCCCCAGAAATCTCAGACACTCAGGTTAAAACAGCCCTCTCCAAAGCCAAAAAATACAGCATCAATGGGACTGGATGGTGTCCCAGGCTGTGTCCTATATGAGCTCAAAGACAAACTAACCCCTCACCTAAACACACTGTTCAAACTCAGCCTCTCCACAGGCTACATACCCATACAGTGATGCATAGCAACGGTTATTCCTCTCCACAAAGGTGGAGCCACAACAGACCCCAGGAACTATCACCCTAAAAGCCTGACTAGCTTGGTCTGCAAGGCTATGGAGCACATCATCATGGAACTCATTAACAGAGACATTGGGAACCTCCAAATACTGGACTCTACCCAGTTCAGCTTTGTTAAGTGCAGATCGTGCCTCCTAAACCTGGTGGACTTTTCTGAGACAGTTATCGAGGCTATAGACAAGGGAAAGGTGGTACACATAGCATACTGAGACCTCGCAAAGGCCTTCGACACCATTCCCCATTCTGGTATTATAGACAAGCTCACCAGCCTGAACATAAACTTTAATGTCACAAGATGGGTTGCCAGTTGGTTCACAGACAGAACCCACATGGTGAGAGTTACAGGAGCTAGGTCTGACTCTAAACCGGTTACAAGTGGCATTCCCCAGGACTCAGTCCTAGGATCCCTCCTGTTCGGCATACACTTCTCAGAGGTACAGGCAAGCACAGGAGGACTATGGCTGACCAAGTTCACAGATGACTGCAAACTAGGGGCTATAATTGACTCTCTGGCTGACACAGACATCCTCCAAAAGGGTCTCACTGAGACAGATACCTGGTGCCAAAATCATGGCCTCAAGCTAAATGCCAAAAAGTGCAAAGTCATCCCCTTTGGAAAAAACAAAGTACACACAAACTACCACATAGATGGTAGCTCCCTAAATACGGAAAACGTAATAAGGGATCTGGGGACCCAAGTAGATAGTGATCTCACCTTTGATGATCACATTGCCAAAGTGTTTAGAAAATCCTTCTATGTGGCCCACCTAATCACGAAAGGGTTTGCATCCAGATCAAAAGAGGTCATTGTGCCCCTCTACTCATCACTCATCAGACCCATCATAGAGTACAACGCCCCATTTGGGATGTGCCTTACAAGACACCTGCAACAGCTGGAAAGACCACAGAATTACCTCACCAAGAGGATCACTGGCCTCAAACAGATTCCCTATGCAGCTCGACTGAAGAAACTCCAGCTGTACTTGGTTGCATACCGCCTACTCAGAGGTGATCTCTGCCTGACATACAAGGCCATGTCCAACCCAGAATTGATGGACATGCTCCACCTAAAGAAAACCTTATCTCCTCGAGCCACATGCTCTAGGGATCTAAACCTCACCACAACAATAAATAGGATGCATTAGACGGATAGATTCCTATCCCAGAGACTTCCCATTCTTTGGAACAAGATTCCAATCTACATTAGGCAGAGCTCCTTGCTAACACTCTTCAAGAGAAACCTTGATGAGTGGATGGGAAACAGAAAGTTTACCCCGTGGATCACTTTAGTGGCTCTGCTGGACAGAGGCACAGGGAACTAATCTAAGGGGGCAGCGAAAGCCAACACATTCTGGCTAGGCTTATAAATGCCTTCGGGCAGATAGCCTAGTACCTACCTATGAAGCTATGAACCTATAACTGAACTGATAAATAAAGCTAAAATGTGCAGATTTTGTGACTTAAGACAGACTTGTGTCTTGTATAAAAGATGATGCTGTGAGAAATATTTTGCTTCGTGGCAGTGATTTAACTTTGAATAAGGCCATTGAGATTAATCAGATATACAAGTTCACAGAAAAGCACACAAATATGCTTACAAATGAGAGCAGCTCTAGAAGGCACAGTGATAAAGCTTATGTTGATAGTATGCAGCACTTGGTTAAAAGAAACATATCCAAGCACATGGCAGCTGTAACCCCTGCAACATCTACTGGTAAACCCCAAAACTTTCTAGTACATTCCAGACTTTTCACAGTCTCAGTGAAGCATAGGAATGAGTCAGCACTCTCAAAGCCTGGGCCCCAACACAGATTCATTGTCAATGGTTGCAACTGTGGTGGTATTGTGTTGGCAGTTATGAATCTAAAAGAGAAAAATGTTTAGCTTTTGGTCAACGATGGCACAAATGTAATAAATGGAATCACTACAAAAGATTCTGTAAATCAAAAGGCCCACATTCTTTCATTAAAAGGGAACATTTTAAGAAACAGTTAAACTGTGATAAGCCTTCTCTTTATGTTGATGGTGTGTCAGTGCTTTATGAAACGGCTAATGCAGTTGATTTAAGGGCAAAGAATGAAGTATTTTGCACTGTTCGGATAAATGGCAAACCCACAGAGCTCAAAGCTGACACAGGCACTAAGTGCAATGTTATGTCTGCAGAAATGTTTTTCAGAGTATGTAAAGGTGAAAGGCTTGATTTGGCAAGGTGTGTAAAACTTGTTGCTTATGGAGGTGAAGAAATTCAAACTGAAGGCTCAGTAGTGCTTTCATGTTACTTCCAGCAGAGTAGAAGAAGCTACGACTTGTTATTTTATGTGGTCAAGTAGCACGTTCAGTCATTATTAGGGCTCAAAGACTCTTAGAAAATGGGACCACTTTTATTTAATAAGAAAGTCCATCATATTAGTTTAAAAAACCACTACTCTAATTTTGCCAGCATATTTTTTCTACCTATGCAGATCTGCTCCAAGACAAACTAGGCAAACTTCCCATTGTGTACTCCATGAAGTTAGACCCAGAAGTCAGTCCAGTTATCTTGCCAGCATGTAAAGTTCCAATAGCCATACAGGACAGAGTCAAAGCTGAGCTAGACAAAATGGTGCCACAATGTGTGATTTGTCCAGCTGAAACTCCAACAACAGAATGGGTATCTTCTATGGTAGTAGCTCATAAGAAAAGCTCAGATGACATCAGAATATGTATTTATCCACAAGATTTGAACAAAGTGCTAAAAAGACCTCATCATCTAATATGCACAGTCAAAGAAGTCACAGCCTTGATGCCAAATGCCCCTATTTTTTCTGTCTTAGATGCAAAGAGTTCATTTTGGCAAATTCTGCTTGACAAGAAATCCTCAATGTTCACTACTTTCAGTGCTCCATTTGGCAGGTACAGATTTTTGAGAATGCCATTTGGGATAAATTCTGCAAGTGACATCTTTCATCATGCAATGGAGCATTTTTCTGGGTATCCTTGTGCTATTATAGTAGACGACATACTGGTAGGAGGTCGTGATGAAGGTGAACATGACAGAAACCTCAGGAAAGTTCTAGAAAGGGCACATCAAGTTAATCTTAAGCTCAATGCACAGAAATGCAAATTCAGGCTACAAGAAGTTCCTTATGTTGGTCATTTATTCACGTGTAGAGGCCTATGACCAGACCTTCAAAACAAACAGCCATTCTTGAGATGCCAGCTCCAGACAATGTTCAAGTCCTGCAACATTTTCTTGACATGGTTAGCTACTTAGGCAAGTTCATTCCAGACTTGAGCCAAATTTCAGCACCACTCAGAGAACTGACATGTAAAGATGTATCCTGGTCTTGGTTGGAGCAACACCATAAAGCATTTGATGTCCTGAAAGAGAGAATTGCCAATTTGCCAGTGCTCAGATAGCATGATGCTCATAAGCCAGTTACTCTTTCCTGTAATGCTTCAAAATTTGGACTTGGTGCAGTCATTTTACAAGAGGATCAATCTGTTGCCTATGCATCGAGAACTCTTACCCAAACTGAACAGCAATATGCCCAGATTGAAAAAGAGCTTCAGACAATCGTGTCTGCATGTTCAAGGTTCCATGATAATGTTTATGGCAGACCTATCCAGATTGAAACAGACCACCAACCATGAATCACTATCCTGTGAGAAAGCCAATGCATTCAGCTCCGGCCAGACTGCAACATATGATGCTGAGATTGCAAAAGTACAATTTCAATCCTGTCTACAAGAAATGCAAACTTCTTTATCTTGCTGATACATTATCCAGATCCCCCAGAAATACCACTGAGCAGAATGACAATCAAGGTTCTCAATTGCTTGATGATTTTGAATTCATGGAAGTGAGAATTTTTTCTTCTACACGTCTTGATGAGCTGAGAAAATACACAACCTCAGATCCAGTTTTGCAAAGGATCAACCACTTTATCAATCAAGAATGGCTATCAAAGCAATCTAGTTTACCTCAAGAACTGCAATCTTCTTATCCATACAGAGATGAGATTTTGTCAGACAAAGGTATCATTATGAAAGGTCCAGAAGTTATTGT
Organism: Protopterus annectens; assembly: GCF_019279795.1. NCBI lineage: Eukaryota > Metazoa > Chordata > Ceratodontiformes > Protopteridae > Protopterus > Protopterus annectens. The sequence continues at coordinate 197,704,869 of NC_056725.1, read as the reverse complement.
TCCAAAGTCCTTGTAACCTGAGTACATTACTATCTTGCATTCTTGTCACCCAGGAAATGAATCTACCAAAAGAAGGGCGAAAGAGATGGTATTTTGGCCTTCTATGTCAGAAGACATTGAGAAAGCACTTTCTTCTTGTTCAGTATGTAATAGTACTAAGCCTCATCAATAGAAAGAACCACTTCAGCTTAACCAGATTCTGAAACTACCTTGGTCGACAGTAGCCACTGATAACTTTGAGTGGAATGGTCAACATTATTTTAGATTCATAGATTCATAGATTCATAGATTCTTACTAAGCTAACTGTGTGAGACTCAAACCCTGCACCTTGTGTTTGTAAGGCAAACACCTTAACCATTAGGCCACCCTCCCAACCCAGACATTTGATGTTAGTAGTCTCTTACACCAGTTGGTTTGAGATTGCCCTACTTCACAACCTAGCATCTAGTACTGTCATTCCTAAGATGAAGCATTTTTTTGCTGTACATGGAAGTCCACACATAGTTATTTCAGACAATGGCATACAGTTTACAAGCCAACAGTTTAAGAGAATTGCCAAAGAATGGGACTTTGCTCATGCCACAAGTAGTTCAGAGTACCCACAGTTAAATGGTTTGGCAGAACGAACAGTTCAAAGTGCAAAACAGTTACTAGAGAAGTCAAAATGAGACAATACAGATGTTTTCTTGACTCTCTTAAATCTCAGAAATGTTCCTTGTGACAAACATCTTGGCTCACCTGCTCAGTCTTCTGTTAAGACAAACCAGAACCACATTACCAATCAGTAGTCAATTGTTGGTTCCATGTGTCAAGAACAACAGATCAGTGAGAAACAATCTGTTGAGGAAGCTCCTATCCCATAAGTCTTCTACAATAAGACCAGTAGACCGCTCAATCCATTATGAGAGAGAGAAATGGTAAGGTTGCAGATGTCCAAAGGTTATGATTGGATTGGTGCCATGAATAATATTGGACGAGAGCTGAGATCATACATTGAAGAATCAGAAGGAATAACATTTAGGTGGAATCAGAAATATTTGAGACCAATGTCCGAGCCGAATCTGCAGGAAATAGCCTGTGAGAGAGACTATGAGTTGTCCGGTGTTCCCATTCCAGAGGAAATTCCAGAGGACTTTCCTGTTCCTATGACAAATCCAGAAGTTCCTGATATGAGTTGTGCACTGCAGACTGACCCTGTTGCTAAATCTAATCTCAACTGTTATGTTACATGATATGGCCAACTCTCTAAACCCTGTAGCAGATATGAAGCAACTTGGTCATGAACATTGTGTTTTCTTTCTAATGTACATAGTAATGCTTGTCTATCTCTGACATTTTTTTGCACAAAGGACAATCTTTTTAAGAGGAAGGATGTAGCTCAATGAGTGTGTGTATATACCTTTACGAAGCTATCCAAGGGCTTGCACTAGAGTATAAATACTGAACACATGAGAACCTAACTGCCATTTTGTAGTTAGCTGTTGAAATGCGAACATGTACATATGTATGTAAGCTCTTTTTGTTAACTAGTTTGTTCATGTTTAATGATGCTGCTATCCATCCTGATGGGTTTGTATATATTAAAGCCTCTAAACAAATCAACAAGCCATCTTATTATATGTATTAGAGATGAACAAGTGACAGTATTCATATTTTGTTCCGTTAAGTTGGAAGTTTTTGAAGACTGACATTGTGTAAAAAGGCACTATAGGGATAGAGAAAGTATTAGTGATTATATGAAAGCCTTGTGCAGCTAGGTGCTGGCCATTCCTGGCAAAGTAGTTGGTACTGTCTCATCCCAGGATGATATACATTGGACCTCCCTCACCACTGCCAGCTGTTGAAGTCAATAATCTTTGGTTTCTATTATGACATCATTCTCAGTGATGATAACATGCTACTCAAGGCTACCTGCCTCAGTCAAGTATTCTAAGAACTCCATTATCTCTCTTTATATAGTCTAGGGAGGTATATCTCTCATCCCTTCCTCCATCAGTGTGACATTTGAGCTGGTCCTGCCCTACTTAGTAGCTGTGAGGTACCACATCATTATAAATTTTATTTAAATTACATAAGGGTTATATTATTATGACAGCTACTGAGTAGGGCAGGACCATCTTGAATGTCACACTGATGGGGGAAGGGATGTGAATTTAACATGTGTACCAATAACACTTTGTTTTACAGCCCAATAAACCACTCCCTTGCCTGATAAAAAGTATAAATATATTTAGAAAGCTTGTGAGGAAACTATTACTCTGTTTTTGTTTTACTTGGATCGCTTGTCTGTGTACTTAATAAAGGATTTTTGACTGGAAACAGACTGCCTGCCTTTCATGGATTACTTTTGAATACTTACTAACTCTGTACAATTATATATGTTTTATTTATTTATTTTTTTGATATAAGATGAGTTTAAGTTCGTTACTTCTACCTCTTTTTTCTGATCTGATTAATATACAGTGATTAACTAGAGATATATGGACTGAAAATATTACACACAGAGAAGTTTCTTACATGGTTTTGCAAGGACCTAAGTACACTCATAACATGGCAAATCCTAGCACGAAATAGGCAACTAAATGTGATCCTCTCCTTACTCAGCCTGGTGAGGTGTGCATCAGAATGTCTCACTATGGAGTCACACATGACTAGAATGTTGGACTGTGTGGAGATTTGCCTTATGGGCTTTTGTGTTGAGATGCCAACAGCATTACATGCATGTTTCATCATGGTTGCTGCATGAGCTATGTGTCTGTAGGGCTGCTGGGGGTACTTGTTTTCTAAGGGTAAAATTCTTTTCTGGTTAAGGAAGGTGACTTTTAAGAGCTTTTGTAGATCATAGGTTCATTGTATTGTGTTTCACATACCTGTGATTTAATCAGACAGACCATTTCAGAATATCTGTATCTCAGTTTCCAGAAACATCAAAAAAGAAGAGTGAGGTGATGGATGAAAGAATAAAGGAGTGAAGTCGGAGGAAGTCAGAAATGTTTATGTAAGATCTGAATCTTACAGGAACAGACTTTGAGATACTTAAATGCAGAAAATAAACCATGTGAGATGGCTAAGTTTATTCTCATATGAGCCTGATCAAATTGTAACTGTTATTCTAAGCCTTTGGTTGAAGCACTTGGGCTTTAGACTATTTGTTTTACATTAAGAAAGTTTGTGGTCTGCACTGTTGTGATAGGACAGGTAGCTTACATCCTTCTAAGTTGGGAGTTGCTGATTGAAGGCTTAGTGTCTGTTATTCTAAAAGTGTATTAGTTCTGGTTTAAGCACTTGGGCTTCGGGCAAGTTATTTTACATTAAGAAGGTGCGGTCTGCACACTTGTAGGAGGAGAGGGTAGAATCTTCCCTTCTGAGCTGGGAGTTTCTGGTTAAAGTCTTATTGTGCCTGCTTATTTGAACTGTTTCTTTCTAAAATTGGTACACCTTGTTTCCTGTAGCATAGACTAGATCCAGGCCTGCTGAATCTAGCTTTGTTTGTATAACTTGAGCACTAATCCAGACCATCTTTTGTTGGAGAAGGTTCCCCTGCACCCTAGTGGCAGGATTGTGCAGTTATAACTTGTCTGATCGAAGACTGCTGGAATGGGGCTCAGTTTTTAGCTTTTTATTGGTCAATTTGTTAATTTGTTTAAACCAGTTTGCTCATTAGCTACTGTTACATAAAAAAAAAAAAATATATATATATATATATATATATATATATATATATATATATATATATGTATATATATATACACTTTATGCATCGCTGCTTAGCTAGGGTTAAACTATTCCCAGCACCACAAAGTCTGCTCTTCAAATTTTCCCTTAGAACTAGTCAGTTTTCTAGTTTTATCACTCAAATCTGCTTCTTTGAGCTCAGCACTTATTCAGAACTCGTTGTAAGCGCTAAATAAGCTACAAATTACTACAGCACTCAACTTTCCTCACTTGTCTAAAGGAAAGCAGTTTTTAGTACTTAATAAATAAGCACCTATCCAGGCATATCTAATGGTCAGCTCACGGTGTTTTTTACTGTCTACCTCATGAATCTGGGCATCTTGGGGCAATGCAGCAATTGCCTCATGTACACAGACAACCCTCTCCTCCTACCTCCCATCACTACAACCTGTGAGGGATGCACTTATATAGCCAAACTGGAAGCAAAGCTCTCTTCACACAAGACTAGACTAGACAGTCAAGAGGAGAAGGTAAGCACTTGCACCGCACCGCACTCATCACATAGTCCCTCAAAACCTACACCATCAAAACACACACATAGAAACACAAAACACACACCTACATTTGTGGAGGCTCTCAATAAAAATCTACCCAAGCAACAGGGACCTCCAAAGCAGAAAAGCAAGCTACCTCCACCCCCCCAACACAACCCAAATGACACATAGCCCACAAACTCAGTGTGCCACTCAACCAGAGCCCATTAAGCATAACAACGTACCCAACACTCTAGTCATAGGTGTCTCTATAGTCAGGCACACTAATGTTCCACTCACCAGGCTAAACAAGGAGAAAGTTACTGTCAGCTGCCTGTTGGGAGCCAGGATCCACCACATAATGTACGCACTCAGGTCACTCCACAACAAGTACAAATATGACAGTGTCATTTTCTATGTTGGTGTGAATGACCTGAGACGTACCTCCCCGGACTACATGAAAAGAGACACGGAGGAGCTCTCGGATCTTGTATCCCAGGCAGGTATGACCCTAGCTCTGAGTAGCATCCTGCCATCACCCAGAATGATACCACAGTACAAGGACAAAATGATTGCTTTCAACAATTGGCTAAGTTTCTGGTGTCATTCTAAGGGGATCCAGTATCTATCTGCCTGGGATGACATGATCGACAGACTACGATGCTTTGCCAGAGATGGCCTGCACCTGTCACCCTTGAGATTCTGGATACTGGCTAAGGATCTTGCCACCCCTATAGTGCCTTTTTTAGGCAAGGTTGAAATGACAAATTCACCACTATAACAGGTACAAGGAAGCAAAATCTGAGGGTAACGCCACTTAATGCTAAAAGTCTAAACATCAAAATGCATTCACTTGAGGCACTCCTTAAAATGGAGAACATTGACATCTGTGCAGTGATAGATACCTGGTTCAAGGCTCCAGAGAGCACCCCTGCATTACCAGGCTATAATTCATACCACACCTTTCGGCCACCTAACCTGGACCAAAACACTAAAGGCAGAGGCATGTCCATATTCATTAAGGATATCCACACCTCCAGGCTAGTTGCTCAGCATAATGTATCCAAGATTATTCAAGTGCAACTAACTATGGGCAAGACCGCAATCCAAATTGTAACTTGCTACAGATCCCCCACCTTGTCCCAGGATTCCCACTCCTCATTTTTTGATAAACTGGAAAATATTAGGGTACAACCCAACACCCTAATAATGGGTGATTTTAACGACCCTACCATTAACTGGGAAAACTACTCATTTACAAATTCTTTTGTTCAACGTTTTCTGGAATTCATAAATTACAGTGCCTTGGATCCACTTATCCACACCCCCACCAGGGTCAGCAATATCCTAGACCTGGTCATTACCAACATGGGCAACTGGTGTCCCACACCAGAGGTCAATTCCTTGTTGGTCAGATCCGACCACTAGCTAATCAGCCTAGACATCCACATCCCACTTCCACCCCCCCACCCGCCCCATTAGGGAAACCATCGTAAAATTTTTCTACAAAGCCACCTTCATGCTTCTTAAGACAGAAGTGGCAAACTTCACAACACAAATGCAGATGGACAATAGAGATATGACTGCTGAATCCTACACAAATGCACTTTATAAGCACTTACACAAGTGCATGGATCGTGCTATCCCTAACAGAACCAAGATGCTATCCTCCAAAAAAGGAATCCAATCTGGTGGTCCTCTGCAATAAAAAAACTCTACAACAGAAGAACAAAAATGTTGTAAAAAAGAGTACAATCCCATGATTGGAGAAACTCCCTGGGCAGCCTCAGTAAGAAAATGAGATCCCTCATAAAATCCTCCAAAGCTAGTTATGAAAACAAAATTGCCACTGATTCTAAAGGCAATTACAAAGAATTCTATAGCTATGTCAAGAATCTCAATGACAACACTCAGATCTTCTCTGAGATACAGCATAATGGCACTAAATATACAGAACTAACAGATATTGCCAACATCCTGGCAGATAGGTTCAGTGCTAACTTTACCCTCCTCTCACCCCCTAAAGGGCTCATCTCTATACAGGAAGAATGCAAAGTTCCTGTAATCAAGGCTGCACAAATAAAAACCACACTTTCCAAAGACAAGAACACAGTATCCATGGGACCTGACAACATCACAGGCTGCATTCTACATGAACAACAGAATGAACTGGCACCCCACCTAAGCACCATTTCCAATCATACCCTCACCTCAGGCTTTGTGCCCATTGAATGGCGTACAGTGAAGGTTATCCCAATCTACAAAGGGGGAGCCACCACAGACCCCAGGAACTACTGCCCCAATAGCCTAACAAGCCTGGACTATAAGGCCATGGAATATATCATCATGGAACTTATAAACAAAGACAGTGATAATCTCCAAACTCTGGACCCCACCCAGTTCAGGTTTGTAAAATGCAGATCATGTCTCCTAAACCTGATGGACTTCTTTGAAGCAGTTACCAAAGCTGTAGATGAGGGTAGGGTGATTCACACAGCCTATCTAGATCTCGCCAAGGCTTTTGACACCATCCCCCACTCTGGAATTATAGATAAACTCACTAAACTAGGTATAAATCCCTATGTCACAAGATGGGTTGCCAACTGGCTCACTGACAGAACCCACACTGTGAAAGTAGCAGACTCCAAATCCAAATTCAGACCATGGAGTACCACAGGGTTCAGTCCTGGGTCCTCTCCTGTTTGGTATCTACTTTTCTGAAATACAGGCTAACATAGAAGGTCTTTGGCTAATGAATTTCGCAGATGACTGCAAACTAGGAGCCATAATTGAAACTCCTAATGATGTGGACATCCTACAAAAGGGCTTCACTGAGACAGATGCCTGGTGTCAAAGCCATGACCTCAAGCTCAGTGCCAAAAAGTGCATTGTCATCCCCTTTGGTATAAACTCTGTACCCTTGAGCTACCACATAGGTGGAGTCTACTTAACACTGAAAGTGTGACGAGACCTTGGGACACAGGTGGACAGTAGTCTCTCCTTTGATAATCACATCACCGCATTAGCCAGGAAATCCTTCTACGTGGCACACCTTATCACAAATGGTTTCTTATCTAGGAAAAAAGAGGTAATTTTTCCCCTCTACACTTCACTCAGACCCATTATAGAGTACAGTGCCCCTTTTGGTATGCACCTCACAAGACATCTACAACAACTGATAAGGCCGCAGAAATACCTCACAAAGAGGATTACCGGCATCAAGCAGATGGCCTACGCAGACTGTCTCAAAAAAAATCCAGCTTTACTCCTTTGCATATTGCCTATTCAGAGGCGATCTCTGCCTAACATAAAAAGCTATGTCAAACCCAGAGCTGTTGGACATGCTCCACTTAAAGAAATCCCAATCCCTCCGAGCTACATGCTCTGGGGACCTAAACCTTGTCACCATAATAAACAGAACATGCTGGAGGGATAGATTCCTGTCCCAGAGACTTCCCATACTCTGGAACAAACTACCTACCTATATCAAACAAAGCTCCTCATTAGCACTCTTCAAGAAAATTCTTGATGATTAGATGGGAAATAGGAAATTCACCCGGGGATCACCTCTGTGGCTCTGCTCGACAGGGGCACAGGAAAATAATTTTCTTGGGTGGCGAAAGCCAGGGTACCTTTTTGACTAGGCTTGTATAGGCCCTAGGGCTGATAGCCTAGTACCTACCTATGAACCTATGAATCATGAATGCAATCTCACAGACTAAGTTGTCTTTCCTGTTCTTAACAAAAACAGGGTGCTTGATAATCTACTTATAATTTAAATCACCTCCAAGTGTCCCCCAATGTTAAGACATTGTACTAGCAGAACCACTGATGAAGATCTTTAACAGATCACTAGCCAATGCATAAGTAGCTGTGAACTGTGGCACAGTACTATGCCCATGTACAGCAGGGGGTCAGGAAAACACTCATGACAGTCTGTTAATTGATGGCAATTACAGCTTTGAATTTGATCTTTTTCCCAGCATTTATTTTTACATTTTATCTTGTATGACAAAAAGTGAAAAGCAAATACTACAGTATTAACCTTTTAGCTATAAGCATTAAAGAAGATATTCAGGAATATATTCAGGTGCCAAATAATAACAGGACAAGTACTTTAATAACCTTGTTGTTGCTTTATAAAACAAGAGGAAGTACTGCCTTTAAACTCTAGACAAATGGAAATGCTTTTGGAGCTTTCCTTTACATCCTACATAACTGACTGATTCCATCAGTTTTCACACGGGATTTCCCAGTTTCAAAGTCATTTAGAAACTTTCTATTTTTCACTATATAAATCAGTAAGGTCTCTTATACACTGCTCTGCAGAACACATTATTAATTCCATAGATATTAATAATTTTAAAACTTTTACATACTTTTCTGTCACTCTAGTGTTTAAAATTTGTAGAAGAGTGTAGTGTAGTATAGTGCAGTGTATTCAGCAGAGTTTAAAAGCTGTTAATTACTTCATGGATTTTGATGCATTGCCCGTGCAGCTGGTAGTGACATGTCTCTATATGATGTATGGGAGGCTATGTCAGTTTATGTCATCAGTAGAAGAAAAACTGAGGGCATCATACTGAGATTAAGAAACTTGGCAAAGCGTAACATAGCTCAAATTAAATGTGCAAGTACTGAGAATTATCTTTGACATCCACAACCTCACCAGCCATTGTGTGGGTGAAAAATCATACTTTTGACAACATGCCATCCATGACTTCCACTTTCCTAAAGAAAAAAAAAAAAAATCAGACGTATTACAAATCGAATGCAACGCTGGACTGGAAGTCAAGCCACATAGCACTACAGATGTCCTTCCCAGTCTGCCCTTCCAATTGTCCAAAGATCCACCTTCCCTGCTAGCTCTTAAGATGTTTTCAAGACTTATTTTAGTAAATGCATTCCTGCCATGAAATTCAACATGAAATGTGCATTCAGGTGGATGTCTTACCTCCAGGATAAAAGCCTCAATGAAGTATAGCACTGTTGAAAGTAATATAAGAGAGCTCTCTAATGCAAAGAGTATATTACTTGAAAGACAGCAATGCCCTTTCAGTCCTGAATACTATGATTATTATTACTATTATTATTATTATGAAAAATGAGAGCTGGGATTTTTACCTTATTTTTAGACCATGTGCTATGCCATCTGCATCTGCATTACTTCGGCAGATTATGTCTAAGAAACACTGGTCAGTTCTACTTCTTGTATTTTTGTCAAGACATTTGAGTTTAAAACAAGAAGTATTGTGTTTCAAGCATGAGTGTACAGAATATGTCTTTTAGTACTACTGTTATGCAAAATTCATAATTTTGCAAGCTGAAAAACGCTCTATAATTTCCGTTTAGCTTTTTTGAGGACATGCATGTTTATATATGCATCCTTTCACGATTTTTATATAAATATATATTAAAATTGGATTGAGTTTACATTCTATCATTTGTAATTGTTTACTTAAAAACAGGTTCACATCACATAACAAAGAGCCAAGAAATTTAAACAGCTTCCATGGACCATGTCTGACTACATTTGGATTCTTCTAGTGCTGCTAGGTAGTTGTCAGCTATGTAACTGAAAGTCTGTCCGAATTTTGAAGTTACATATTCATTATTTTTCTTGCATCTGTGCACTTAGTTACGTCAAGGTACTGCAGCCTACTCGTTTTACTTACCTGCTTGTTCTACTCATACACCAAGCTTGTGGGGGTCTTGTCTTAATATTGTAAAGCTTATTAGTGCTGTTAAGTCAAAACATTGAAAGGGGTAGAGTGTGAGTCAATCATCCAGCTATTATATGCTTGTCTGCGAGATCAGTTTTCTTTTCATATTCTGGTGCTCTCTGTTAGATATCAAGATGCTTTGTATCAATTTTATAAGTAGGTAGTCCCATGAGTACTCGGATATGTATACCTCTATAGAAAGATGCTAGTATGCTAACTACAGTATAACCACATGGGTCACTAAGGACAAGCAATGTCTCAGTGAAAAGCATGCTCACAAAAAGACCTAAGGATGGTATAGCAGAAGTCAGTCCTTCTTTTTAGCCCCTGAATTATTGTCATGCTTCGTTACTACCAGCAAAGACAGACTGCTTAATGCAATGCCTACAGGCTGGAAGGTTATAGCTCTGTTACTTTCTCCTGGCGCTGCATTAGACAAAATTCTACTTAAAATGAATCTTATAACCAACTTTCAGCAAACATGCAATGCAAGAACATATATCACATTTATAAACCGAAAAATATTCAAAGATAAAAACAAATAAAGATAAAGATTATTACTGAAGAATATGCTGGCAGCACGTAAGAGAGAGACTAAAGTACAAGAAGCACAGGGAAAGTAGTCATCATCATCATCATCTTCAGTCAATATCTACAAAGGCTCTATAAGTCTTCTGACTCTTAATTATGCTTTCATACTCAAATATTCAATTAAGCCAGGAGGCACTTATGCTACAAGGGTTGAGTTCATATGCTAATGGCGGTTAGTCTTTTTAGAACAAGAAAGTAATTTATTAAAGAAAGAGGAAAAGGAGACAATACACTAACATGCTCCCTGCTCAAGAGCTGAAATGAGCTACTATATACAGTAAGTGGTTTTGAATACTTTTGCAGGCTAGGAATGAGTCATAGTTGAAGAACACACTTTTTCGTACTATTGAACAAGGCCATATGCTCCAAAAGTTTCTTATTGATATGTAGTTCATTTGAACACTTGTTTGGAGAATGTATTGGTACATTCTCTCTTTTTCCTCTTTCTTTTTTTACTTGACGCACTGTGTTGGGGATAGAATATGTCCCTGTACTTAGTATGTATATGCTCCATAGTGAGCCTTGGTAGTATGTGAAAAGGAGTATGTAGACCAGCACACTTACTTTGTTAAAAAGAAATAGTTACAAAATAAATAGCGATACAAGATATGCAAATTACCTCATCAGTAATTATCATTTCTTAAACAGATTTCATTGAGTGTTTGTGTTATTAAAAGCAGTAGAATAGATGTGAGAAATTTGGAGAGTGCTTCCATGTATTCTCTTTCTTGTATGGGAAGTACTCAGAGATTCAGCTGTGTACACCAGACTTCAACCGCTATGTGGGACACATCTCTTGGCTTGCTAGATATAAAAAAAAGAATCATAGGTATACATATGATAGAGAATTTTACACACCTGCACAGTAATTTAAGAACTATAATACTAATTTATACCTATATGCACATTATGTATAATTGTACTCAGAGCTGGATCATGGTCAAATGGTGACTAAGGCAGTGTAATAGTCAGCCCCCTACCCCTACCATGCAGCTATAACAGTATCCCTTTACTTGGTCGTCTCTCCAAAATTATTGTAAAACACTCTTCAAACTATGTATATTATGTTTGTCTTTACTTTTACAATGATCACAGCAATATTTTCATTAAATGTATAACTTTGAAGTTTTATGACAAAAACACTAACAGCCATTTGCTAAACAAAACAAAATAAGATGCACTTACATTGAAACTTCTCTTACCCTGAAACTCATATTTATTGAAAATCCATCTGATCAAATTGCAGCTATATGAATTGTGCAGAAACTCAAAAAGAAACCAACCAACCAACCAAATAAATGTCAACAAAAAAATGAGGAAATAGGCCAGTTAGAACATCAGCCAAATATAGATAGTTTATTAAATGACCTCTTTCGTCCAACAGTAACATTCAAAAAACTTAATTTAAAGTCCACTCATAGTTTACGCAATACATCATAAGGCCACTCCCGTGGTCTGTTTCCTCATTTTTTTGTTTATTTTAATAGTTTGAATTTTTTTAGTTTGTTTTCAAATAAATAAATGTGTATTACATTTGCTAACAGCTTGGGAAAATGCACCAGACACAAGTGTCCCTTTTCAGAGGTAGCCCAGGACCACTGACTGGTGAAGTGACATGGTCAATGCACAGAGCAGACAAATGAAGGCCTAGGAAATCAAACCTTGCACTACAGGAAGCATTTCATTATCATTTTAGCAGTTTAGTCCTTTTTTAAATAACTGGAAGACAAGTATGATACAGAATTTGTGATATTCTGCAAAACTTAGGACAGATAAACAGTAGAGTACTCTAATTCATTTTAAAGAGGTTAACAGAAAAGTTTTGCATCCACATGCATTTTCTGAACAAAACCTATAAAACTCTAATCCTCAGTGATTTATCAAAAAATTGGGTCTATGTTTTGGTGAAACATGTTTATTGCAAATTCCATTATTTTATGTACGTATAATGTCCCTTGTTGTATGACAAATTGGTGATATGGTTTATGATCTGTTTGCTCAACCAATAACATTTTCTCAGAAAATGAGGGTCCAGCAGTTAGTGCAAAGGGCAGGGCTCTTTGATGTTAATGAGCTACTTTGCCTACTATGTGATGTGTAGCAAGTCAGATCTTGGGTCGTCCCTTTTGTGTTTAAAAAACAAAAAAAAAAAAAACAAGAGGAGGCAAAAATATGACATTCTGAAATCCTCATTAATGTTTTACCCATAAGAGGGATTTACCAGAGAGTGGGTGAGAATAACTCATTATAAAAGTCTAAAGCTGAATAGGCCCTTGAAAATACCTTGTATACCTTCTGATACTTGCATGCCCCAGTCTTGGAGGTGATGAATGATCATCCTTTTCAGAGATGAACTGATTAGACACATGGGTCCTTGGAAGTCCCAAGGTGAAGATTGACTGCATTCCTCAAACGATCACACATATGGAAATATCAAAAATGAATACACAAACACACACACATACACACACACACACACACAAACACACACACATACACATACAAACACTTGCACACATCAGCAAATAGATGCATGTACATACACACAAAGACCCCACACATACACACACAGACATATCAGGGCTGGCTTATGGTACTGGCTGCTGGGCATCAAGCTAAAAAGAGAAAAAAAATGAAACATGCTAACTTAGAAAGTCAACTATTATTCTTAAATTGAAAATAATGGTTGACATTCTGTTGTTTTCTGGATCCTCAGAACTCTGCACATGCACATGTATGGAGTTCTGAGGGCATATGAAACAACAAAAACAAATCTGTTTTTTTGACAAATACCGTGCTGTTTTCCATTAGGCTTATCAATCATCAATCAGGTTTGATCAGCAGCATTCATCTGTGACAGAAGCATCGCTCAGAGAAGGACTCACCAGATTGCTGCATGACACAACAAGGAGCCATTTGTATTGGTTCAGAAAGCCAAGAAGACGGGATTAGTCAATGTGAAAGAGGAAGCACATGTGTGAAAAAGATTTTTTTTTAATTTATTTTATAGAATTTTTTTTCAAGCACTATGTGTGCTACTACCAGGATGTGGAAAGAAGGTAATTACGTAAAGTGCGTGTGTGAGTGCATGTACGTGTGAGTGTGCATATCTGGACAAACTATTATAGGGATCATTGGAAGAAATGTTTCATTTTAATGTCAGTGAAGTGTCTGTGCATACATGAACAAACTACTGAATGGGTCATTGGGGGAAATGTTTCTTTTTGATGTCAGTGAAGGACTTGTGCATACATGGACAACTACTAAAAGAGCGATGACACCTGTGCACTGGCCTTGTAATCAAGGAGCCTCAATCCTCACCACTAACACCAGCAAGGGATGTGCACATTGGGGGGGATAACAAGTACACACGCAGTAAAGTACAATTTTTCTTAAGAGCACACAGAGATGACAGTCAGTTTGTAGCTGGTTTCTCTATTTCTCTCCAGATCCCCAGTAAGACTCCCCACTGGCACAGCTATAGGGTTCAGACCTCAGCTGAGTGTTCAAGTCAAAACCTTTAGCATCCTGTCTGTCCAACCAGTGTTTCGTGTTCCTGCCCAAGTAGCTGACACACACACACTTTGAGATATAATTTATATACAAACACACAGACACTCCTGGGGAAGGCTGGCACAGGTTCACTAGCTATGCCCTCTTCTGCCCAGACCATAAGGTAATACCGACTGCCACCAATCACTACTATCAGCTACTATAAAGGCCCTTACCAAAGGGTGTCCAATTCTACTGTGCAATGTTATTATTATTCAATTGGTAAGTGTGACTGAGACATGAAAGGTATTTAGGAGTGGCTTGTACAGTAAAACCAAATACATGCAAGTACTCTAAGAGCTTATATATCTCTACACAAAACAGCCACCAGGGGCTCCAATATCCTAGACCTGGTCATTACCAACATTGGAGATAGATGCTCCACACCAGTGGTCACCCCCTCATTGGTCAGGTCTGACCATAAGCAAATCACCCTTGACATCCACATCCCACCCCCACCCCCCAGTAAGGAAATCTCATTAAAAAACTTCTCCAAAGCCAACTTCATGCTACTGAAGTCAGAAGTGACAAACTTAACGACACCCATGCAGACGGGATCTGAAAGTTTGACTGCAGAATCCTACACTAAGGCACTGTATGAGCAGATCTACTTGTGCATGAATCGTGCCATCCCAAATAGAACCAAGATGCTCTTCTCCAAAAAAAGGAAGCCAATCTGGTGGTCCCCTGCTATAAACAAACTATACAACAGAAGGAAGAAACTGTTGCAGAAAAGAAGAAAATCCCAGGATGCAAAATACTCCCTCACCAACCTCAGTAAGAAGCTGAGATCCCTCATAAAATCCTCAAAAGCTAGTTACGAAAATAAAATTGCCAAAGATTCCAAAGACAACCACAAACCATTCTATAGTTATGTCAAGAATCTAAATGGCAATGCTCAAATCTGCTGTGAGCTACAACAGAATGGCATTAAATATACTGATCCCAAGGATATTGCCAATATCCTGGCAGATCGATTTAGTGCCAACTTCACCCCCCTCTCACCCCTAAAGGGCCCATCTCAATACCAAAAGATTGACAAATTCAGGTAATCACGGTCACACATGTAGAAACCACACTCTCCAAAGCTAAGAATACAGCATCCATGGGACCAGATGACATCCCAGGCTATGTACTACATGAACTACAAAATAAACCGGCACCTCACCTAAGTGTCATGTTTAATCATAGCCTCGCCTCAGGCTTCGTGCTCACTGAGTGGCGCACAGCTACAGTTATCCCACTCCACAAGGGGGGATCCGCCTTGGATCCTGGGAACTACCATCCCATCAGTCTGACAAGCCTGATCTGCAAGGGCATGGAACGCATTATCATGAAACTTATAAACAAAGACATTGACAACCTTCAAACACTGGACCCCACCCAGTTTGGGTTTGTGAAGGGCCAATCTTGTCTCCTGAATCTGATTGACTTCTTCGAATCAGTCTCCTGAGCTGTGGACGAGGGTAAGGCAGTCCACACAGCCTGTCTGGACCTCAACAAGGCCTTCGACACCATCCTCCACTCTGGAATCATAAATAAACTTACTAAGCTGGGCATAAATCCCTATGTCACTCGATGGGTTGCCAACTGGCTTACTGACAGAACCCAGACTGTAAAAGTAGCCAACTCCCAATCCAGCTCCAGACAAGTGACAAGTGGAGTACCTCAGGGTTCAGTCCTGGGACCTCTCTTGTTTGGCATCTACTTCTCTGAAGTACAGGCCAACACTAAGGGACTCTGGCTAACAAAGTTCACAGATGACTGCAAACTGGGAGCCATTATTGAATCCCCAAATGATGTGGATATTCTACAAAAGGGCCTTACAGAAACAGATGCCTGGTGCCAGAGCCATGGGCTCAAGCTTAATGCCAAGAAATGTATAGTTATCCCCTTTGGGAAAAAACATGTACCCATGAATTATCACATAGGTGGCAGTACACTAAACATTGAAAGTATGATGAGAGACTTAGGGACACAGGTGGACAGTTGTTTCACTTTCGATAACCACATTGCCACAACAGTCAGGAAATCCTTCTATGTGGCACACCTCATCACTAAGGGCTTCTCATCCAGAAAAAAGGAGGTAATTGTCTCACTGTACTCATCCCTCATTAGACCCATTATAGAATATAATGCCCCATTTGGTATGTACCTCACAAGACATCTGCAACAGCTGGAAAGGCCACAGAAATACATCACTAAAAGAATCACAGGCCTAAAGCAGATGCCATATGCTGACCATCTAAAAAAAACTCCAGCTATACTCTGTGGCATATCGTCTACTCAGAGGCAATCTCTGCTTAACATACAAGACCATGTCAAACCCTGAGCTGTTGGACATGGTCCACTTAAAGAATTCTCTATCCCTCACAGCCATATGCTCCAGGAATCTAAATCTTGTCATCACAATGAACAAAACATGCTGGAGGGATAGGTTCCTGGCACATAGACTCCCCATACTATGGAATAGACTGCCCATACATGTCAAGCAGAGTGCCTCATTGGCCCTCTTCAAAAGGAATCTTGATGATTGGATGGGAGATAGGAAATTCACCCCGGGGATCATGTCAGTCGCCCTGCTAGACAGTGGTCCAGAGAAATAAATATTGTGGGAGGAAATATCCAGGGAATTGTTATGGCTTGGCTTGTATAGGCCCTAGAGTCGATAGCCTAGTACCACCCTCTGAACCTATGAACCTATGCATATAGGCAGTACAGTGGCTATAATGAATGGGTTTGTGCTGAGGCCATCTATGGATGAAAGTAAATGACCACATCTGTTTGAGCATAGAAAACGGCTATTGAGCTGCTGTAATACAGCTGTGGCCCACTGTATTTTCTGCATACATTCAGGTGCTTCCTACAGCCCATCCCCTTTTGCTTTGAAGTCACCACCTGTCACTCACACACACACACACACACACACACACACACACACACACACATTGCTGACATCTTGAAAAATGTAGATGAAAAAGACAACACTGCTTACCTGATATAAGCACCAGGAAGTCTGTTTTCATTGACTCACATGTATTGAGCCAATTAAAGAAAGAGACAATTGAACATACACAACAGCCAAAGAGAAAGATAATCAGGGGTTTCTTCTTTTTTTTTTTTTGTTAACATTTTATGGCCAGACTGGACACCTCAGCAACCACTGGGTAATAGACAATTGCCTAGATTGCCTTGTGCTGGATCTGGACCTTAATGTATGTAAACTGTATTTTATTTCTTGTTCTAGAGATTTTCTATCCAAACTGCTATTTAGAAGGAGTATTAATGGCCCAATAACTAACTAAATAAATGATGTGTATTGTAAAATAAAGTAAGTAGCTACTGCATATCAAAAATACATATTTTGGTGGATTTAAACCAGAACATAAGTAACTTTTGAAACTGCAGAAAAATATAAGCAAGGCAAACTATAGGATGAGACAGCTGGGAAAAAGTAGGTGTTAAGATGGGAGGTGTTTGAAGGCTATATATTTTATGTAAGCAATAATGCCCTCCAGGGTGCTTCTACACCCCTGGAAGGGTGTTAATTACACATTAAAACATACCCTGTTGGGCATTATTGTGCTTAGAGAATGGGGTCCCTGAAAAATTGTTGTGTTTTACTTACATATTTTTTCTCAGGTACTATATTATTATTTTATATTTTTATATTTTTATATTTTTGATGTAAAATAGTTCCTCCACCTAATGTTTCAAACTTTCTGTATTACATGTTAATGGTGTTACAAAAAGCATTCAAAAATATATAAAAAATAATATATTGTTTAAAAACATAAGTAAGTAAAAGACGATTTTACAAAGAGCTTGTTATCTCTGTCTCACACACAGTCTCTTTCTGCTTTCACACATATACACGCGCAATCTCCTCTGGTTTCATACTCACATTGGCTCACACTAGCATAACTCTCAATCTCTTAAAAATCTGGACAAAGCCAAAAATAATGGACTTCAGAAAAGCACAAATTTTATTAGGAGCAGACCAAAAATATGAGGTAAAACTATGGACATTCTTCAAAAATTTGGACAGTTGAGAGCTTTGCACACAATCTCTCTCTCTCTCTCTCTCTGTACCTCACACACACAGTCTCCTCTGCTTTCGTACATGCATTCACTCACACAAGATCATTCTCACTCTCTCTTGATCTCTCTCACACACAGTCTCTTCTGCTTTCATACATGCATTCACTCATACACACAGGCAGAAACATAAACACACTCATACACCTACACACACACACACACACACACACACACACACACACACACACACACACACACACACACACACACACACACACACACACACACATACACTATTTTTCTGTTTATTTAATTTTTTTTTACATTCGCTAAACATAGGTCATTTAATCATTTTGATTTCTGATTCTGTCAGAGCTGCATATTTATAGGAACAGTCATGAGTACATCATCTGTAGGAGCTCATTCCTCCTTTTATATCAAGAGATTTCTAATCTTTCTTGGATTGTGTACCATACATATTGATTGGAAACTGCATTAACATTTTGTGCTGTCTGAAGATGTCCAGTGATTGGACAAAACTGCTGAAATAATTAATTATATCATAATGCTTCTGGCTGGACAATAACACATCTTTGGGGGCAGGGGTAATATGAAAGGGATGGGTAAGACTGTGACCTAACAAGAAGATAAGCTCTCTTTAAAGGAAGACTTTTATTTGTAAAGTATAAGGCCATGCTGTGTCCAATTATGGTGGTTACTAGAAAATAGAAAACAAAATCTTAACCAACTATACTAGAAACAGTGAATATAGTAACATAAATAAAATAACTGGAATTGAGATCATTAGAAAAAGTTAGGAATTGTGGGAACAATGCATACAGGAGAGGAATGAGGTTTAAAATAAGGCAGGGCTTAAATTACCTATGTAATGTTTGAATGAAAATGATTGGGTAGAATATAAGTGATGTACAATGTTTGAAACAGGGAGTGTGTCAGTATGATTTGTGACATAAAATGCTTGCAACTAGGATTGTGTCGGTGTAGTTTTATAACTGTATAATTGCCTTTGTCATAAGTGATGGTTTAATAAAGATGTCCCTTGTTTAAAGAAAAAAAGCAGGAATTTAATAATTTATGTAATGTTGCTTAAGTTATATGATATATAGCAATATGTGTGAAGTATAATGTTTGTAAACATTAACTTATTGATACAGTTTGATTACTTTTATATAAATATAAATTTGCCTATGTCACAAGTGATAATTCAATAAAGGTATTTAAACAATAACTATAAAAAGGAAAGTAGATTAAACAGACCGACATGATACTTGCAATTGTATGGTAAGGAATGAGCAGGGAAGTGACCCATTCTGCTATATTGTCTAGGGAAAGCACTGGAAGCATGAAACAAAGATCTATTGGCTTATTCTCAGATTTATTCCTCCAGCATATATACTATAAGTGAGAGGATTATAGCAATGAAGAAGTGATATTATCATTATTATTATTATTATTATTATTATTATTATTATTATTATTAATAAAAATAATACATTTATTTATATCCTACAAAGCCTTAATTAGCAATTAAGTGGCAAAGAAATTCACAATACCCATGAATGAGGTTAAATATAATAAAACTGAAATGATTTATTAAGACTATCATCTCACTTTTGTGCGTGTGTGCATCTATATGTATATATATATATATATATATATATATATATATATATATATATATATATTTACTGCTGTCCGCATGAATGTTTTGGCAAAGTTTTATGCCGCATGCCCTTCCTGACGCAACCCTCCCCATTTATCCGGGCTTGGGACCGGCACAAAGAAATGCACTGGCTTGTGCATCCCCAGTGGCTGGATGTTTGCTCTGAGAGTGTTGATGGAAAAGTACAGAGAAGGTCAGAAGGAGTTGCATTGTGTTTTTTTAGACTTAGAGAAAGCATATGACAGGGTGCCTAGAGAGGAGTTGTGGTATTGTATGACGAAGTCGGGAGTTTCAGAGAAGTATGTAAGAGTGGTACAGGATATGTACGAGGGTAGTGTGACAGTGGTGAGGTCTGCGGTGGGAGTGAGAGTTGCATTTAAGGTAGAGCTGGGATTGCATCAAGGATCAGCTCTGAGCCCTTTCTTATTTGCAATGGTGATGGACAGGTTGACAGACAAGATCAGACAGGAGTCCCCGTGGACTATGATGTTTGCAGATAACATTGTGATCTGTAGTGAGTGTAGGGAACAGGTGGAGGAGACCCTGGAGAGATGGAGATATGCTCTAGAGGGAAGAGGAATGAAGGTCAGCAGGACTAAGACAGAATATATATGTGTGAATGAGATGGAGGATAGAGGAATGGTGAGGATGCAAGGAGTAGAGGTGGCAAAGTTGAATGAGTTTAAATACTTGGGATCAATAGTTCAGAATAATGGTGAGTCTGGAAGAGAGGTGAAGAAGAGAGCACAGGCAGGATGGATTGAGTGGAGAAGAGTGTCAGGAGTGATTTGTGACAGACGAGTACCAGTAAGAGTGAAAGGGAAAGCCTACAAGAGGGTAGTGAGACCAGCTATGTTATATGGGTTGGAGACAGTGGCATTGAAAAAAAGGCAGGAGTTAGAGCTGGATGTGGCAGAGATAAAGATGTTAAGAGCTGCACTGGGTGTGACAAGGGTGTACAGGATTAGGAATAAGTATACTAGAGGGTCAGCCAAAAGTTGGAAGGTTTATAGACAAAGCCAGAGAGGCAAGATTACGTTGGTTTGGACATGTGCCGAGGAGGGATTCATAGGTTCATAGGTTGGTACTAGGCTATCAGCCCTAGGGCCTATACAAGCCTAGCCATAACAATTCCCTGGCTATTTCTTCCCACACTATTTACTTCCCTGGACCCCTGTCTAGCAGGGCAACTGACGTGATCCCCGAGGTGAATTTTCTTTCTCCCATCCAATCATCAAGGTTCCTTTTGAAGAGGGCCAAGGGATGCTGAGTACGATGCTAAGGATGAAGCTACCAGGTAACAGGAAAAGAAGAAGGCCTAAGATAAAGTTTATGGATGTGGTGAGAGAGGACATGCAGGTGGTTGGTGTGACAGAGCAAGATGCTGAGGACAGGAAGAAATGGAAACAGATGATCTGCTGTGGCGACCCCTAACGGGAAAAGCCGAAAGAAGATTATGATGATGAGATATATATATATATATATATATATATATATATATATATATATATATAAAGTTTATGGATGTGGTGAAGAAATGGAAACAGATGATCTGCTGTGACTGGGAAAAGCCGAAAGAAGATTATGATGATGATATATATATATATATATATATATATATATATATATATATATATATATACATACATATAGATAGATTGATAGATATAGATATAAAGGTGTACACACCCCTGCTAAAATGCCAGGTTTTTGAGATATAAAAAATGAGACCACAATAAATCATTTCAAAACTTTCCCACCTTTCATGTGACCTATAACCTGTACAATTCAATTGAAAAAGAAACAAATCTGCTAGGGGAAAACATAAAATCCTGGGCCAGAGGATAATACAGCCCAATCCGCAGAATCCTTTACAAATGCATTCTATGAGCACCTGCAGGAATGCATAGATCGTGCTATCCCAAATAAAACCAAGACTCACTCCTCCAAAAACAGGTGACCGGTCTGGTGGACCCCAGCCATAAATAGGCTGTACAACAGAAGGAGGAAGCTACTACATGACAGAGCAAAATTCCAAAAAGGGAAGGCATCTCTGATCAGTAATAGCAAGAAACTTCGATCCCTCATAAAATCATCAAAGGCCAGTTTCGAAAGAAAAATTGCCCTAGACACTAAAGATAATCACAAGGCCTTCTTTAGTTATGTCAAGAACATGGGTGGAAACTCTCAGATACGCTCTGAATTGTTGCATAACGGTACAAAATATACCAAACCTACAGATATAGCCAGCATCCTGGCAGACAGATTCAGCGCAAACTTCTCACCCACTTCTCCCCAAAGGAGCAAATGCCTATCTCAACTGAATGTAACCTCCCTGACATCACAGATGCACAGGTGAAAGCTGCCCTCTCCAAAGCAAAAAACACAGCATCTATGGGACTGGATGGTGTCCCAGGCTGCGTCTTACATGAGCTCTAAGAAGAACTGAACCCTCACATTAAGTCACTGTTCAAACTTAGCCTTACTACAGGATATGTACCTAAAGAATGGCGTACAGCTATAGTGGTCCCACTCCACAAAGGTGGTGCCACAACGGACCCCGGAAAATATCGCCCCATAAGCCTGACTAGTCTGGTCTGTAAAGCTATGGAGCATATTATCATGGAACTCATAAACAAAGACATTGGGAGCCTCCAGACACTGGACCCTACCCAATTCGGATTTGTTAAGGGCAGATCTTGCCTCTTAAACCTAGTTGATTTCTTTGAAACAGTTACCAAAGCCATAGATGAGGGCAAGGTAGTCCACACAGCCTACCTGGACCTTGCAAAAGCCTCCGACACAATACCCCACTTGGGCATCATAAATAAGCTTACCAGCTTAAATATCAACCCCTATATCACAAGATGGGTTGCAAACTGGCTCAGAGATAGAACCCACATGGTCAGAATTGCAGGTGCCATGTCTGAATCCAAACCAATTACAAGTGGCATCCCACAGGGCTCAGTTCTGGGACCTCTCTTGTTCAGTATATACTTTTCTGAGGTTCAGGCTAACACGGGGAGATTATGGCTGACAAAGTTCGCAGATTACTGCAAACTGGGGGCCATAATCAAATTTCCAGCTGACACAAGCATCCTGCAAAAGGGTCTCACAGAGATGGATGCCTGGTGCCCGAGCCACAGCCTCAAGCTAAATGCTAAAAAGTGCATAGTCATCCCCTTTGGGAAAAACAAGGTGCCCACAATTTACCACATAGGTGGTAATCCATTAAGTACGGAAGAAGTAATTAGAGATTTGGGGACCAACGTAGATAGCAACCTCTCCTTTGATAATCACATTGCCAAAGTGGTTAGATAGATCTTCTATATAGCCCACCTTATCATGAAAGGGTTCGCATCTAGATCAAGAGAGGTCATTCTGCCCCTCTACTCGTCACTCATCAGGCCCATAATTGAATACAATGTCCCTTTTGGGATGTACCTTACCCGACACCTGCAGCAACTGGAGAGACCCCAAAAGTACCTCACCAAGAGGATCATGGGCTACAAACAGATGTCCTATGCAGCTTGACTAAAGAAACTCCAGCTCTACTCAGTTGCTTACCGCCTACTCAGAGGTGATCTATGCCTGACGTACAAAGCCATGTCAAACCCAGAATTAATGGATATGCTCCACCTCAAAAAATCCAAGTCTCTTAGAGCTACACGCTCCAGGGATCTAACTTCAGCACAAAAATAAGTAGGACATGCTGGAGGGACAGATTAATTTCCCAGAGGCTCCCCTCACTCTGGAATAGAATCCCAATTCATGTTAGACATAGCCCCTCGCTGACCCTCTTGAAGTGAAATCTGGACGCGTGGATGAGAAATCACAAATTCACCCCTGGGATCTCTTCTTTGTCCCTGCTAGACAGAGGCACAGTAAACTAATCTTAAAAGGGTACCTTCTGTGACCTACTTTACAGAGGCACAGTAGGCTAATCTAATAGGTAGGCGGAAGCCAAATACACTCTGGCTAGGCTTATAAATGCTCTAGGGCAGATAGCCTAGTATCTACCTATGAACTTATGAAAAAATAAAAAATAAACAATAAGTTGGTTGCATAAGTGTGCACACCCTTAAACTAATACTTTCTTGAAGCCTCTTTTGATTTAATTACAGCATTCAGTCTTCTTGGGTACACACCTGCCATCAATTAAAGAGACTCTGATTAATTCCATATAAAGTTCAGCTGTCCGAGTAGGATTTTTCTGAGATTTGCTCATTTGCCTGCTACAGCAAAAGCCATGGTTCACAGAGAGCTTACAAGCAAAGGGATCTCATTGTTGAAATAAGAAGACAAAGAAGAAAAGTAGAAAAGGAGATTAGTAATGGAGAAGTTAAAGAAATAGAAACTGAAGTTATGGAGTACCTGCAAAGTGAAGGATTCAGTGTAGTAAATCTAATTCAGAAAGCACCATGACAGGATAGAGTAATAGATATTCAAATTAAGGGGAAACCAGTGGAATCGGAAGCAAGTGGTCAGGTGTTATATGAAGATAACATAGAGCCTTCCACAGGAAACCAGTATAAACATTCACTTGAAGCTAGACAGCAGGGAACAAAACAGGAAACTGAAAACTCTGATGCAGTCAATGTTGAGGAGTGATAGACCAGTGAGTCCCCATATGATAGAGCAACAGACGGCACAGGATGAAATTGATGAGACTGTGTCACAGGAAGATGCTATAGAACCTTCTATAGAATGTCTGTAGGAACTGGAAAACAAGGGTTGTGCCCTCAGTTTAGAAGAAATTGAGATAAGAGAAGAATAGTTTGATTTAATAGACATGGACAGATATATCAAGATCAATGAAAGAAATAGATTGCAGAAGGTTAATAAAACCCAAAAAGTCAGCAGTCTGATAAAATAAATGAACACAGTAATTAGGACTGTTCATAGGTTCATAGGTTCATAGGTTCATACTAGGCTATCTGCCCTAGGGCATTTATATGCCTAGCCAGAGTTGTGTGGCTTTCACCACCCCTTAGGTTGAAGAATACTATACCCATTAGTTTGCAGTGCCTCTGTCCAGCAGTGATACAGAGATGATCCCCGGAGTAAACCTACGATCTCCCATCCACTGGTCAAGATTCCTCTTGAACAGAGCCAGCAAGGTGCTCTGTCTCACATGGACCGGGATTCTGTTCTACAGCATAGGGAGTCTCTGGGTGAGGAATCTGTCCCTCCAGCACGTGCTATTTATATTTGTGTTGAAGTTTAAGTCTCTTGCTTGTGTGGCTCTGGTGGATTTGGATTTATTGAGGTGGAGCATGTCCATTAATTCCGGGTTGGACATGGCCTTGTGTGTCAGGCACAGGTCACCTCTGAGCAGACGGTATGTGACTGAATAGAGCTGGAGTTTCTTCAGTCTTGCAGCATATGGCATATTTTTGAGCCCCTTTATCCTTTTGGTGAGGAACTTTTGGGGTATTTCCAATTGCTGCAGGTGTCGGGTAAGATACATTCCGAATGGGGCATTGTACTCAATCATTGGTCTGATAAGTGAAGAGTACAGGGGAACAATGACCTCCCTTGATCTGGATGTGAATCCCTTCATAATCAGGTGGGCAATGTAGAAGGTCCTCCTAACCACTTTGGCAATGTGAGTGTCAAAAGAAAGGTTACTGTCAACTTGGGTCCCCAGGTCCCTGATAACCTCTTTTGTGCTTAATGGATTGCCACCTATGTGGTCACTTGGGGTTACCTTGTTTTTACCAAAGGGTATGACAATACATTTTTTGGTGTTTAGCTTAAGGCCATGGCTCTGGCACCAGTTATCCATTTCTATGAGACCTCTCTGAAGGATATCTGTGTCTGATGGATTTTCAACTATGGCCCAGTTTGCAGTCATCTGCAAACTTTGTCAGCCACAATCCTCCTATGTTTGCCTGCACTTCTGAAAAGTAGATGCCGAACAAGAGGGGGCCCAGGACTGAGCCCTGTGGGACACCGTGACCGGCTTGAGTCTGACATGGCACCAGCAACTCTAACCCTGTGGGTTCTGTCCTTGAGCCAGTTTGCAACCCATCTTGTGACATATGGGTTTACATTTAAGCTGGTGAGCTTTTCTATGATACCCGAGTGGGGTTTTTGTCGAAAGCTTTTGCAAGGTCAAGGTAGGCTGTGTGAACTGCCTTACCCTCATCAATGGCCTTGGTGACTGTTTCAAAAAAGTCGACCAAGTTCAAGAGGCATGATCTGCCCTTGACAAAGCCGAATTGGGTACGATCCAATGTCTGTAGGTCCCCTATGTCTTTATTTATGAGTTCCATTATGATCCTCTCCATAGCTTTGCAGACCAGGCTTGTTAAGCTTATGGGGCAGTAATTACCAGGGTCCATAGAAGCACCGCCTTTGTGGAATGGGACCACAGTTGCCGTATGCCACTCTTTGGAAATGTGATCCTGTGGTAAGGCTAAGATTAAACAGCAGCCTTATGTGTGGGTTTAGTTCCTCATTGAGTTCATGTAGCACACAGCCGGGGACACCATCCAGTCCCATTGATGCTGTGTTTTTAGCTTTAGAGAGAGCAGCTCTCACCTGGGCATTTGAGAAGATTGGGAGGCTACACTCTGCTGGGATAGATATTTCTCCTTTTGGGGGAGGAGGGAGAAATTTTCACTGAACCTGTCTGCCAATATGTTTGCAATGTCTGTGGGTTCAGTGATTTTGTATCATTTTGGACTAATTCTGAGCATATCTGGGAGTTTCCACCCAGATTTCTAACATAGCTAAAGAAGGCCTTATGACTGTCTTTTGAGTCCTTGGCGATTTTTCTCTCAAAGTTGGCCTTGGATGATTTTATGAGTGATCGTAGTTTTTACTAGTATTGATCAGAGATGTCTTCCCTTTTAGGGATTTTGCTCTATCTTGTAGTAGCTTTCTCCTCTTGTTGTAAAGTTTGTTTATGGCTGGGGTCCACCAGATCGGGCGCTTGCCTTTGGTGGAAAGGGTCTTGATTTTATTTGGGATTGCTTGATCCATGCAATCCTGGAGGTGCTCGTAGAAAGCATTTGTAAGGGATTCAGCAGCATGGGTTGTGGTTTCCAATGGCTCAGGGGCCTTGAAGGATACCACACCAGTCTTAAGAAGTGTAAAGTTGGCTTTTGAGAAAATCTTCACTGTGGTCTTTTTTGTTGGGGGTGGGGCGGATGTGGATCTCCAGTGAGATTAGTTTATGGTCTGATCTCACCAATGAGGGATATACTTCCTGTGTGGAGCATTTTGTCCCCATGTTTGTGATGATCAGGTCTAGTATATTTTCACCTCTTGTGGGAATGGTGACAAGTTGTTCCATAGCATTTGAGTTTATGAACTCCAGGAACCTTTGGGCTAGGGTATTGGGGCTTGAGTAATGTTCCCAGTCTATGTTTGGGTAGTTGAAGTCACCCAATATGATGGTGTTTGGAGAGACATTTATACTCTCCAGTGTCTTCAGGAAGGCTGTGTGGGGTTCCTGAGTTTGAGAGGGTGGCCTGTAACATGCTACAAACTGTAGAGCAGTTTTGCCTATGGTTAATTGCACCTGAATGGTCTCTGATGCTTTGTGAGTTGCCACCAGCCTGAATATGGATACACCCCCTCCTTTTGTGGTACGGTCCGGGTTTTGGGGCCGGAACGCATGATATGAGGTAAAACCTGATAGTGCCGGGGTGCCCCTCAGGAGCCTTGAACCAGGTTTCAGTCACAGCACAGACATTGATGTTCTCCATACTGAGGAGGGCTTTGAGGGTGTGCATCTTGAGATTTAGACTTCTGGCATTGAGCAGCATTACCCTTAGTTTTTTTCCATTATTGTTTTCTAGGGCGATGGGTTTAGAATTTGAGCCTTGTCTAAAAAAGGCACTATGGGGGTGGCAAGAGCCTTTGCCAATATCAGGAAACCCAGGGGTGACAGGTGCAAGCTGTCCCTTGCATGGCTTGTCAAGCATGTCATTCCAGGCAGACAGACATTGGATCCCCTTAGAATGACACCAGAAATTAAGCCAATTATTAAAACTGATCATTTTGTCTCTGTATTGTGGCATCATTCTTGGTGAAGGTAGGATACTGCTCAGGGTCAGGGTCATACCAGCCTGGGCTACATAATCTGAGAGCTCCTTTATGTCTCTTTTCATGTAGTCCAGGGAGGTATGTCTCAGGTCATTCACACCGGCATGGACAATGACTGAGTCATACTTGTACTTGCTGTGGACTGACCTGAGTGCTTGTGTTATGTGGCGGATTCTAGCGCCCGACAGGCAGCTTACTGTGACCCTCTCCTTGTTCAGTCTGGTGAGTGGGACGTCAGTGTGTCTGACTATGGAGTCACCTATGACAAGTGTGTCTGGCATTGTGTTTGGCCTTAAGGGCTGTGACTGATTTGTACACTGACTTTGTGATCTATGTGTTGCTTGTGTTATGTCATGAGGTGGCAGTTGTTTGGGTGTCTGCTTTGGAGGCCTCTGCTGTTTTGGTAGATTTTTGATCAGTGCCTCCAGTATGTCTTTGTGTGTTTATGTGTTTGATTTGTAGTTGTGATAGTTCTATGTGAGACTGGGTTTATGGTGTGTGTGGTTACCTTCTCCTCCTGTCTGGTTTTGACAGTCCTGAGTTGAGAGAGCTCAGCCTCCAGTTTGGCTATATAGTTGCATCTCTCGCATGTATTTGTGTTTTGTGGGAGGAGGAGAGGGTTGTCTGTGTACATGAGGCAATTGTAACATTGCCTCAATATTCCCAGATTCACCTGCTGAGCAGGAGAGGACGCTAGCAACTGACCCTTTGACATGCTAGAAGAAATGAAAAAGTTTGCTGTGTAACTGAGTCAGAAAGGACCTATAGGGAAGTGGGTACTCAAGGGGGTTTTAAGCTAGTGAAGTACTTTGTATAATATAGAAGTGCTTTACCTGACTAAAAATGCTTTAGGAACAAGTGCTGAGCTTTACAGATAGAGAATAGACTGTTTAGATTACAAGTAGAGCAGTTCTAAGGGAAAAAATGAAGAGCAGACTTTACGGAGCCAGAAATAGTTTAACCTTGTTTAACCGGGCGCTGCAATGGTGCTCTAGTGGCAACTCCTAAATGCAGAAAAGGCAATAAGTCAGTAGTACAGGCTAGCACACTTTAGTGGGCAGCCAAACAATTAAATTAAACAGCAAACAAACACTTTTCGACTTGAATTAGACTAATTTAGACTAAAATGTACTTTTAAGTGCAGATAATAAAAATGCAGTAAATAACTATGAAAACAGTTAAAGCTTGCTCTAGGTAAGCAGTAGAAGGTAAAACAAATATAAAAAACAGCAGGATACTTAATCAGGAAAGCAGTCTCTTTTTTTCAGTTCTCTGTAGCCAAGAAGACTCAACAGGACCACATGGAGCTGTGTCTGAGCAATATGGCTTCAAAAAATGCCAGAGGCAGATTTTAACCAGGGAACTTCAAAAGAGCTAGAAATGGTCCAAAATGACCAATTACTACAGCTTCTTGTGCTGAGGTCACTTCCCTCAAGGACAGGTAGACTATTCAAGGCTCCCCACTCCCACTGGTGAGCTAAGAAACTTCCTTCTATCCAAGTAAGGCAATGGACAACACAGGAACTACAACACAGCCCAGGATACAGCAAGGCCTGTAAACTGGTCTAACTAGTTTAGGAGAGGCAGGAAAACAAGGAATATTTTTTTTTTTTTTTAAATAGAAACACACAGAAATGCAGAAAAGGCAATAAGTCAGTAGTACAGGCTAGCACACTTTAGTGGGCAGCCAAACAATTAAATTAAACAGCAAACAAACACTTTTCGACTTGAATTAGACTAATTTCGACTAAAATGTACTTTTAAGTGCAGATAATAAAAATGCAGTAAATAACTATGAAAACAGTTAAAGCTTGCTCTAGGTAAGCAGTAGAAGGTAAAACAAATATAAAAACAGCAGGATACTTAATCAGGAAAGCAGTCGCTTTTTTCAGTTCTCTGTAGCCAGGAAGACTCAACAGGACCACATGGAGCTGTGTCTGAGCAATATGGCTTCAAAAAATGCCAGAGGCAGATTTTAACCAGGGAACTTCAAAAGAGCTAGAAATGGTCCAAAATGACCAATTACTACAGCTTCTTGTGCTGAGGTCACTTCCCTCAAGGACAGGTAGACTATTCAAGGCTCCCCACTCCCACTGGTGAGCTAAGAAACTTCCTTCTATCCAAGTAAGGCAATGGACAACACAGGAACTACAACACAGCCCAGGATACAGCAAGGCCTGTAAACTGGTCTAACTAGTTTAGGAGAGGCAGGAAAACAAGGAATATTTTTTTGTTTTTTTTGTTTGATACAACAGCAGTAAACAGGATATATTACTGTGCAGCTAAATTAATAACTTTTAAAGTTCTACTACAAGAACACAGGGTAGTGGGGGAAAGGAAGGGAGAAATTGAATACCATCATGGAAATATCGAATAGAGAAAATTATAAAGTAATTAAGACAAGAAATGTCATTGTTAGAAGACTATAGAAGAGGGAATAGATCATCAAAAATACTAAGAAAGATAGATGTGATAAAAGCAATGCACAATATTAGAACAGACCAAGATTTATCATGTACTATCGCAAATAATAAACTAAAAATTTCAGTAGAGGTGGAAAAACTTAGAAGATACAAAGATAAATCTAAAGGAAAAGCGCAAAATAAGCAATTTATTGATGAGCAAAAAAGGTTTTATAGAAAACTGGGAAATAAGGTAAAGGGAATTAAAATACCACCAAAAAAAAAAAGGATTTTGGAGAAGTATCTATGAAGATCCTGTAGAACATAACAAAGATGCTAAATGGATAGAAGAAGTACAAGAAAGAATAAGTTTAAAGGTACAGGATATGAAATGTGATGAAATAACAGGCAGAGAGATTGAAACAAAGTTAAGAAAGGCCTCTAATTGGAAAACCCCAGGCCCAGATGCAGTACCTAACTTGTGGTTAAAATTATTAACATCTTTGCACAAAGATTTAGCCATGAGTAAGCACTATCTATATGCACATCTAGAACAGACACCAACCTGGCTAAAACAGGAAAAACAATGCTTCTACTTGAGTGAACCTGCAAGCTACTGTAAAAATTATAAACCAATAACTTGCCTTCTGATGATGTATAAACTATACATGGGAACTGATGCCTACAGTTTATAGTCATTTAGAAGAAAACTCAATTATGGCAATAGAACAAACGTGCAATAAAAAAGTCATATGGAGCAAAGGATCATTTGTTGTTAAATAAAGTCAAAATGGAGAACTATAAAAAGGGGAAGAATCTAAGTATGGCATGGAGTGACTATAAAAAAACATGTGACAGTGTCCCACATTCATGCATAAAAAAGTGCTTAAAAATTAATAACATATACCCTACAATGATCAGTTACATTCCAGTAACCATGAAACAGTGGCAATCTAATTTGCAGCTAAGCCATGATACAGGAGAAGTTATTCCAGGGATAATAATTAAAAGGGGGATATTCCAGGGTGACTTTCTGTCACCGTTACTATTCTGCCTTGCCCTTAATCTATTAAGCTGTTTACTCAACAGCGTAGGCCATGGCTATAATTTGGCTCCAAGAAAACAACAAAATGTAAAGACTTCTCACCTTCTCTTTGTCGATGATTTAAAGCTGTATAACTCATCAGATGAGGAACTGAAAGCACAATTGCAAGTTGTCAAACCTTTTTCAGATGATATAAGAATGTCATTTGGCCTTGATAAATGTGCAAAAGCAACCTTTAAAGCAGGAAAACTGCAATGCCAGGAAAACATCAGTTTGGGACAAGAATGTGACATAAAAGAACTTGAACAGAAGGAGTGTATAAATATTTCGGAATTGATAAAGGATCAACAATAAAACACGAACAAATGCAAATAAAACTTAGTAAGGAATACTTCAGAAGACTTAAACTAATCCTGAAAACAGCACTGACATCTAGGAACAAAATCCAAGCTATAAATGAATTTGCTCTTCCTGTCCTAACTTACAGTTTTGGAGTGATTGACTGGCCCCAAAATGTGTTGGATAAATTAGATAGGAAAACAAGAAGGATGCTTCATGCACATCAAATGCTTTATAAAAATCAGTGCATACCAAGATTATATATTCCCCATTCCGAAGGTGGGATGGGCCTCCTTGAAATTGATTATATGCACAGACCTGCTATCATGGGACTCCACACATATCTGCTGACCCAAACATAGTGAAAGTTTTGAAAAATGAGGAGAATAAATCTAAGATGACTTCTCTGCTTAATTTAGCAGAAGCTTATCGGCGTCAAGCAGGAATGGAAATCAAACCAGAAGTAGATAAAAATCGGGCAACGACTGAATGTGCCAAAAAACAAAAGAAAGAATATAAGATGAAGGATCAGATGATAAGACAAGAAATGTGGAGAAAGCATAAATATAGTTGCAAGGATAGAAAACTTCTGGAAGAACCTCATATTGATCAGGAATGAACACAGGAATGGTTAAAGAGAGGCAAATTCAAACCAAGAAATGAAAGGTTAATACTGGCGGCCCAAGATAGTGTGCTGCATACACGTTGGTTTATAAAGTCCATTGAACATGTGTTGAGAAACAGACAAATGTAGGTTTTGTAAAACCGAATTGGAAACAGTTGCACACCTCATTGCTGGTTGCCACAGACTAATGGAAGAAGGATTGTATACTGAAAGGCATAATAATGTGGCGAGACTGTTGCACAGGGGATTGTGCAAACATTATGATACTGAAGTGGCTGAATGAGCCACAAGGCATCATAGAAAATGAAGAAGTCTACACCACTTGGGATCATCCATTACCAACAGTTCAAAAGACAGATGCTAGAAAACCAGATATAGTGGTCCAAGAAAAGAAGACAAAAGTAGCATTGATCATTGAAATTGCCACACCCAGTGACTAGTGTCTTGCATTCAGAGAGACACAAAGTCGTAAAATATCAGGATCTGCAGGCAAAAATAAGAGCAATGTGGAAGAAAGATACCCAGACAGTTCCAAAAGTAGTAGGAGCAATGGGTCTTATAAAAAAGAATTTACAATCGGATTTAAATATGTTACCAGTACATGTAATTCCATATGAACTGCAGGAGTCATTACCGTGCATATTGCAGGTGCTGTGAAGAGAACTATTAGCTGACATCAAAGATTGAAACAATACTAATTTCATGAACTTTAATCATACTTTGACTTAGGAATGGGGACCATTCCCATCATGGTATTAGAAACCCAAAAGACTTGGAGAAATTAAAAAACATTGAAAGGTATCAGTCAGGAGAAGGGTACAAAACATTTTCACAGCATTGGATATACCATGGAACACAGACAGTCATCAAAAAGTGGAGAATATATGGGACAATAGTGATGTTGCAAAGAACTGGACATCCCTCCAAAACTGATGAAAAGACAAGAAGAAAACTGGTCAGGGAGGCTGCCAAGAGACAAACAGCAACACTGAAGGAGCTACAGGAATTTCTGGCAAGTGCTGATTGAGTACTATATGTGACAACAATCTCCCATATTCTCCATATGTCTGGACTATGAGGTAGGGTTGCAATATGGAAGCATTTTCTTACACAGAAAAACATCCAGTCCTGGCTAAAATTTGCAAAACAATACATCGTCTCCCAAAAGCATGTGGGAAAATGTGTTATGGTCTGATAAGACCAAGTTTGAACTTTTTGGCCACAATTTTGAAAGGTACATCTGGCTCAAAAACAACACTTCACATCATCAAAAGAACACCATACCCATGGTGAGGCATTGTGGTGGCAATATCATGCTTTGGGTCACTTTTCTTCAGCTGGAACTGGGGCTTTAGTCAATATGGAGGGAATTAAAAACAGTTCCAAATACCAGTCACTTTCGGCCCAAAACCTTCAGGAATCTGCTATAAAGCTGAAGATGAAGAGGAGTTTCACCTTCCAACATGAAAATGACCCGAAGCATACATCCAAATCAACAAAAGAATGGCTTCACCGGAAGAAAATTAAAGTTTTGGAATAGCCCAGCCAGAGCCCAGACCTAAATCTGATAGAAAATCTGTGGGGTGACCTGAGGAGGGATGTGCACAAGAGATGCCCTCGCAATCTGACAGATTTAGAGTGCTTTTGCAAAGAAAAGTGGGCAAATATTGCCAAGTCAAGATATCTCATGCTGATGGACTCCTACCCAGGAAGACTGAATGCTGTAATTAAAGCAAAAGGTGCTTCAACAAAGTATTAGTTTAAGGATGTGCACACTTATGCAACCAGCTTATAGGTTCATATATTCATAGGTTGCTACTAGGATATCGGCCCTAGGGCCTATACAAGCCTAGCCATAACAATTCCCTGGCTATTTCTTCCCACAATATTTACTTCCCTGGACCCCTGTCTGGCAGGGCAACTGACGTGATCCCTGGGGTGAATTTCCTATCTTCCATCCAATCGTCAAGGTTCCTTTTGAAGAGGGCCAAAGAGGCTCTCTACTTGACATGTATGGGAAGTCTATCCCAGAGTCTGGGGAGTCTCTGGGTCAGGAACCTATCCCTCCAGCATGTTTTGTTCATTGTGATGACAAGGTTTAGATCCCTGGAGTGTGTGGCTCTTTGGGATTGGGATTTCTTTAAGTGTAGCTTTTCCAACAGCTCTGGGTTTGACATGGCCTCGGATGTTAAGCAGAGATCACCTCTGAGTAGACGATATGTGACAGAGTATGGCTGGAGCTTTTTAGATGGTCAGCATAGGGCATCTGCTTTAGGCCTGTGATTCATTTAGTGAGGTATTTCTGCGGCTTTTCCAGTTGTTGCGGATGTCTTGAGAGGTACATATCAAACTAGGCATCATGTTCTATAATGGGTCTAATGAGGGATGAGTAGAGTGGGGCAATGCCTTCCTTTTTTCTAGATGAAAAGCCCTTAGTGATGAGGTGTGCCACATAGAAGGATTTCCTGACTGTTGTGGCAATGTGGTTATCGAAGGTGAGACCACTGTCCACTTGTGTCCCTAAGTCTCTTATCACACTTTCAGTGTTTAGTGTACTGCCACTTATGTGGTAATTCATGGGCACATGTTTTTTCCCAAAGGAGATAACTATACATTTCTTGGTATTCAGCTTGAGCCCATGGTTCTGGCACCAAGCATTTGTTTCTGTAAGGCCCTTTTGTAGAATATACACATCATCTGGGGATTCAGTAATGGCTCCCAGTTTGCAGTCATCTAGCCAGAGCCTCTTAGTGTTGGCCTGTACTTCAGAGAAGTAGATGCCAAACAAGAGCGGTCCCAGGACTGAACCCTGAGGTACTCCACTTGTCACTTGTCTGGAGCTGGATTTGGAGTCAGCTACTTTTACAGTGTGGGTTCTGTCAGTAAACCAGTTGGCAACCCATCAAGTGACATAGGGATTAATCGCCAGCTTAGTAAGTTTATTTATGATTTCAGAGTGGGGGATGGTGTTGAAGGCCTTGGCGAGGTCCAGATAGGCTGTGTGGACAACCTTACCCTCGTCCACAGCTCTGGAGACTGATTCAAAGAAGTCAATCAGGTTCAGGAGACAAGATTGGACCTTCACAAACCCAAACTGGGTGGGGTCCAGAGTTTGAAGGTTGCCAGTGTCTTTGTTTATAAGTTCCATGATAATATGTTCAATGGCCTTGAAGATCAGGCTCATTGGACTGATGGGTTGGTAGTTCCCAGGATCCAATGTGGATCCTCCCATGTGGCATGGGATAACTGTAGCTGTGTGCCACTCAGTGGGCACAAAGCCTGAGGTGAGGCTATGATTAAATATGACACTTAGGTGAGGTGCCAGTTCATTTTGTAGTTCATGTAGTATACAGCCTAGGATGTCATCTGGTCCCATGGATGCTGTATTCTTAGCTTTGGAAAGTGCATTTTTTACCTGTGTGGCCATTATTACCGGAATTTGGCAATCTTTTGGTATTGAGATGGGCCCTTAGGGGGTGAGGGGGGGAGTGAATTTGGTGCTGAATCGATCTGCCAGGATATTGGTAATATCCTTGGCTGCCAGGATATTGGCATTATTCTTGGGATCAGTATATTTAATGCCATTCTGTTGTAGCTCAGAGCAGATCTGAGTATTGCCATTTAGATTCTTAACATAGTCATACCTTGTGGTTGTCTTTGGAATCTTTGTCAATTTTATTTTCATAACTAGCTTTGGAGGATTTTATGAGGGATCTCAGCTTCTTACTGAGGCTGGTAAGGGAGTTTTTTGCATCCTGGGATTTTCCTTTTTTCTGCAACAGTTTCTTCCCTTTGTTGTAAAGTTTGTTTATGGCAGGGGACCACCCGATTGGTTTCCTTTTTTTGAAGGAGCACATCCTGGTTCTATTTGGGATGGCACAATTCATGCACGAGTGGATGTGCTCGTACAGTGCCTTAGTGTAGTATTCAGCAGTCAAACTTTCTGTTCCCACTGTATGGGTGTCATGAAGTTTGTCACTTCTAACTTGAGTAGCATGAAGTTGG
Organism: Protopterus annectens; assembly: GCF_019279795.1. Taxonomy (NCBI): domain Eukaryota; kingdom Metazoa; phylum Chordata; order Ceratodontiformes; family Protopteridae; genus Protopterus; species Protopterus annectens. The sequence goes on along the minus strand of NC_056725.1, from coordinate 197,668,595 downwards.
CTTTGGAGAAGTCTTTTATGAAAGTTTCCTTACTGGGGGGTGGGGGTGGGATGTGGATGTCAAGGGTGATTAGCTTATAATCAGACCTGACAAATGAGGGGGTGACCATAGGTGGGGAGCCTCAATTTCCCATGTTGGTAATGAGCAGGTCTAGGATATTGGAGCCCCTGATGGGACTATAGATTAGTTGATCCAGGGCAGTGGAATTTAAGAATTTCAAGAACCATTGAGCAAAGGTGTTGGTACATGAGTAGCTTTCCCAGTTAATTGCAGGGTAGTTGAAATCAGCCAGTATTAGGGTGTTTGGTTGTATCTTAATATTTTCCAGTATGTTTAGAAAGGTGTAGTGAGAATCTTGGGGTATGGTGGGGGATCTGTAGCAAGCTAAATTTGGATTGCAGTCTTACCTAGTGTTAGTTATTGTACATTTTTTATTTTTTATATTTTTTTCTCTGGCAGATTTGTTTGTTTTTCAATTGAATTCTACAGGTTATAGGTCACACTAAAGGTGGGAAAAGATTTGAAATGATTTATTGCGGTTTCATTATTTTATATCACAAAACCTGGCATTTTAACAAGGGTGTGTACATTTTTTATATCCACTGTAAATATAGGTATGGATTTATGGATCCCTATCAGATTATCAAAAATTGGAAATTCATATGGCCGAGACCATATGATCAAATTTTTGGAAACTCGAGCATTTTCAATGGAGATTGCCGTACAGTGTGGATCAGGAAATTTATCATTTTCCTCACTGTAGTGCGATCTCTGAGTAGGTATCTTTAATTAGTAGGAGGTGTGGAGGTGCAGGGGGGCTTGCTCCCCCCTAAAAAATCTTTAACAAAAGCAGTTTTTGTTTTTATTTATTTATTTATTTTTAACGTTCCTACTTGTTAAATAGGTAGGTAGAATAGTACAAAGACCCTTTTCAGTCATGACTTAGACCCAGAATGGCAGAGGACAGCAAGAGAAACATAAAGTGGTACAGTATAAAACATACATATGCATTTATGAGATTAATACTTTATACAATATACACAGTGGTAGTAGCAAATAGATTTGATATATATATATATATATATATATATATATATATATATATATATATATATATATATATAGGAGTCTGCTCATATAAAGGCTGGATGACAGACAAAAACATACAATACACATTATAATCACTGCCTACTTATATATTATATACTCAAGATGATAATATGTGTGCTTTGACATAATCTGAAAATGAATAAACCCACCTTTCATGCCTTGCAATCTGAGTTAATAATGGATTCTACCAAGATGAAGTTGTTTTTAGTTGAATAACAGGCTTTTTAACAGAGATAGTACTTAGCTTACAAGTAAAGGTTGGATATTTGATTTATTTGGATATATTTGCTGTAATTGCTAGATTTGTTTGTTAATTAGTAGTTATATAAGATAAAAAATGTCAAAATGTTAACAACATATTAAACTGATTATGTAAATCCTGGGAAACTGCATAAACCAAGAATATACATTTGATAAGACACCATTTCCTATTTGTTGCTTTTCACTCTAAAAATTGATCCTTTTGATAACAATCTATTCTGTTAACAAGGTAGGAATGTTGCTGTCTGTGAATGGACCCCTTTGCAAGTTGTTAAAGCCTTGTCATGATTTGCACAGAATTCTCTGAAGTTGCTGAAGATAACACAAAGCAACAAACTCCATTTTTAGTAGATGAATTATGCACATTTTCAAGAAATTTTCTCTTACCTTTCCATACTGAAATATGTTAGCTTAAGTGAATATGTTTGTAATGAAAGATGGTATAGTAGTGAAAATATGTAACCACCTTTTCAAAAAGAATTATTTTTTGACACAAACATGGTTCAGGACAGAACTACTAAAACATGTAATTGAAAAAAATAAACCAAAAATTCTGAAAACTGGCAATATTAAGCCGGTATGTCTACTAGATTAAATGTAGGCATTTGCCTTTGGCAAGTACAAATGGACTTTAGCCTAACACTCAAAAAAGCAGTAATCTTTAGGTTTCTTTCCAGTTAAAAAGGTATTGTTGTTGTTCATTGACGTCATAAGTGTTTGTTTCTGTGACAACATGTTTGAGATCATACTCATGCACATAGTTTAATGGCATCATCACACTTCCTAATAAGAAATCCATTGAACAGTTTACTGAAATCATTAACCAGAGACAGTACTATCTTGATAAAGTGGAACTTGAAGTGAGATGTTATTGAGTCAGTGGTGTTAGAAGTATGACAGTCGGTGTTGATTTTTTTTTGGTTGTTTATATTGGAGGTTGATAGAATATGTGTATTTATCCATTTAATGAGGTCCTTAGCAAGATTGCTGAGATGCCTTAATGTTTATAATGTATTTTATGTTCTGCTTTTATGCTAGTCTATCCAGGCTTTATCTCTTTGAAACATCATACCCAGGATTTAAAAAAATCTGTGTAGGAGCAATGTAGAACCTACATGGAATGTTTCCATGTTCGTGGTCACTGTTCCCCCTTGGCAACGTGCCATGCATATTAATGATGGTGCATTGCCAAGGGAGAGCCAAGGAACACGGTTATTGAATCACTGTAGGGAGAGGTGTAGTGCTAACTGTGGCTGTAGAGTATGAGACTCCCTGCAATGCCCATATAAGATAGCTGACACATGCCAGACATCTAAAAATAGAAACTGGGTGTAATTAATTATTTATTTAAAGGTGTGTATAAGCGTATCTAAGCATGTTTGCACAGTATGGTGCTCAGCAAAGCTTATAGGTAGCTCAGTGGTATATGTGAAGGTATACCAGACTTCTCAATATCCATGTAGCTAAATGGGTGGAGTTATGACTTCATGTGCAGTAGGTCCAGGGTTTGAATACATGAAAGGGAAAATATGTATTTAATTTTGATATACATATTATGCAGACAATTTTAAAAGCTGGCCCTGCTGCACTCTGCTAAGCTCTGCTCAACTGTGCTTAGACATGCTAAGCACTGCATAAACATGGTAATGGCTGTGAATGTTTGTGTGCTGCTCAACTCTGCTTGGGTGATATGCATGCTGCTAAGCTCAGCTAAGACTACAGTTCCGCTAGTTTTTGCCCTTCTCAGCTCACCTGTGCTGATTTGCTTGGTGCTAAGTGACACTGCACTTTTTTGAATGCTGCCCAATGATGTGTAATGGTGGGAAAATAGTCTATGTTAGGCCCAATGGGTGAGAATACAGCATAATCCACTGGAATTATGTCAACTGAAGGTATAATATGGCTGGTTGTGCATGCTTTGGGCCTCAGCATTGGGGCATTCTGGAGTCCAGGGTCATGGTTGGGCTCCTCATGAAAAACCATGATGACAGGCTGCTGCAGGCAGTTTCGAGGGCTCAGAGTATATGGTGGACGCCTTGGACCAGCTGCCCAGAGGACTTACCAGTGTTACTGGTATCCCCACACAGGTAAACAATATCATCACCACCATGAAGACCTGAAAAGGTGAAGGAGGGGAACCTTGGACACCTGGGTCCAAGAAGCAAGGGCAGGGAATGCCCCACAAGTATGTAAGTACTCTTACCTCTGTTTTACCAGTATGTAACCTGAATGTTTACAAAACTGGTATGCATAATGGTGTGCTTCTCTCCCAAGAGCTGCAGCTGAGAGGGCTTGCAATGTCAAGTCACATGCCAGATGCTTAGCCAGGTTGCACTGGGAGTGTGGTGAGTACGGATGTATTATGAAAACTGAAGTGAAATAAACAAGAAATAGAAAAGTATTAGCTGCAATAAGGTATATACAGTAAAGTTTGTAGTGCAATAAATGTGGAATTAGAGCTGTATTGCAATTAATGAATAATGCCAACTGTAGTGCAATAAAAACATGAAACAATACCAATAACCGTATTAAAGTATACACAACAAAGTTTGTAGTACAATAAATGTGGAACTAGAGCTGTAGTGCAATAAATGAATAATGCCAACTGTAGTGCAATAAAAACATGAAACAATACCAATAACTGCATTAAAGTATATACAATAAAGTCTGTAGTGCAATAAATGAGGAATTAGAGCTGTAGTGCAGTAAATGAATAATGCCAACTGTAGTGCAATAAAAACATGAAACAATATCAATAATACCAAGGAAAATTGTGTACATCAGGATTATGTTGTCATAACCATTATAGCAGAGGTGTATGCATTGAGGCTGTAACATAAGGAGCTGCAGTCAAATATAACACTGTAATAGCTGTAGAATGCAAATCTAATGGCTGCAAATTGTATTGATTAACTCATATAGTACTGTTCAAGTCTGTTTCTATGCCAATATTGGTCACTTAATGTTCTGTCATCCACAGACATCAGGTAATAATGGTATATGGGTGAAGTCCAATCCATGAGCTGATATTGTTTGTTGACTTCACAGATATGAAATATAGCTTACCTACTATCTGTGTTATGCTTGTATTTCATGCATGGGCATTCTACTGGCACTACAATCTAGTGTAACACTGTAGTAGTACTACCAGGTGATATTTTGGTTCCAGATGAGCTCCAGGCAAATATTAGTCAGTCAGTAATTGACAGTGACTCAGTAGCTCAGTTAGTTAAATGTTCTGTTATATAGTACATTTTGCTACACACAGTCCAGAGTACGAATACAGTGGTATGTAGCAGTAAAAATTACAGTAGCAGTCATGTAATGCTCACACTTTCTCCCTCCACCAGAACTACAGGCAAATGGATGAGGTAGCCTTCATTATGAGTAGATAATCTTGTGTTTTGATGTCACAGACTATTAAAATCATTAGCAAGAATGTGTTCATCAGCAATGTTCAGTAAGAAATAAAATGTGTAATCCCAATATGGCTGCATGCCTGGTGTGTCTGTTAAAAGTTGCTACAGTCAATTAATACTGTCTCTGGAGATGTCCCCTGCAATCACTGCTATTGGGTTCTATTCCCATCCCTGCCAACCAAGGCAAGACAGCTATTTAGTGTCTGTACTGTACACATATATGTCTCTCAAGTATCACAATTTCACATTATGTAATTAATAGCGCATAATCCATCTGTCACAGGATTACCATGGAAATGATTCCCTAGATTGCAAAGTATCACCAAATCAGCCCACAGAACACCTTGGTAGTTATATAGGTCCACGTGATGTGCAAGTGTTCTGTGCAGTTGTGTACCCTCAGTTGTTATTACTTGGCCCATAGTGTCCTATGCAAATAGCTTGAGAAGTAGGTATGTGCTACATCAGCTATTGGAGACTTGTAGTCACTGTACACATAAAGAAAATACAGACCTGTAGAGTAGATAGTAGTACTGTTGTCAAGGAAATAACCTGAAATGTTACTAATAGACTCTTTTTCTCTCTCCCCACCTCTTATCTTTATTTATTTATTATTGTTATTCATTGGCTATGGTTTACTATTAGCATATGTTGTTACATTAACTGTATTTTGGGACATGTGTTTTATTATTGTTATTTATTGTAATGGTTGCATATTAACATAGTTTGTTAATTTGCCTATTTTGTTGGCATTATGCTGTAACTGTTACTGTCATGCTCTTAATATACTGATTGTTCTGTTATTTATTGTTGTGTTTCACATAATATGCATTGATATATAATTGGGCTGTTTCCAATGTTCTGCATGCTGTTATTACTAATAATGATTTGTTCATGATTAGGCTATACTTACTGCTATACCTCCATTACCACATCAGAGTAGGCTGGTTCCGGCTGATCTGCCTACCTTGCCTCAACTGGCTGGGATACCAGGTCCTGGCACATTTGCGACCCAGACTGGTGGTGGCCCCTCCGCTGCCTTTGCACCACCTGTGGCATTGAGTGGGACCATCTCAGTGAGACAGGGCCCGGCCTCCTTCTGGGAGCAATGGTGGAGGGGCTGTTGTCACCCACTATCAACTGCTGGTCATAGTGCAGGATTGTTCATTGTAGCTATGAATGCCACCTGCACCAGATTGAGAGAACACTGGTGAACTTGGTGAGGCAGCCTTGCCCTGGTGCCCAGCCTCCAGCACAGCCAATCTTGGGGCAGTGGCAGTGAAGGATCAGTGGTGACAGTCCCATGTCTGAGGAGGTGAGTCATGCTGCTGCCATCTGGAGGCATGTCTGACTTGGATTCCACAACACCCTTCCCATCCAAGGTGTTAACCCGCATCGTATGTCACACACTGCTCCTGTATGCTGTCTTGTCTGTCTTGTCTGTCTGTGAATGCATCCTCTCCTACCCAATGTACCTCCCCACAAGTACCTATGTCTCTTCCCCAACATTCCATTTTCACCTTAATAAAAAAAAAAATGGGCACTTGCCCCAAAAAATATTGCCCAATACATAGCTCTCCATTTCATACACATGTCCACTGGACACAAGTCATTTGGTCCAATTGGCTTGACAATGCAGATGTGCTGTCTTCACCCATTTCTGTGGGGTTTGAGAGTCCAAATTCATCTACAAAATCTGTCAAAGTGCACAGCTGTTGCTGTACAAGAAATGGATAGCTATGGTTCTTTCCTACACCCTTCCTGCACATCCCTACCTACCTTTCACTATGTTTTCCCCCTGCTTGCCCCACTTCACCACTTTCTTATCTCCATTTTCTATTTTTTATTTATTTTTTTAAGCCGAGCTGCAGCTCTGCTAAATAAAGCTTTAATGAATACATGTGTTTCAAACATTTGTTAGACACATGTACAAAATAGACACCTCTGCCATGTTTCAAACCTGAGCACATCACACCCACAGCATACTGCATTAACTCACCATGCCATGCAGATCTTAATTAAAGCAGCTGTTTTCATAAAAACAGTGATTGCCACTTACAGTCATTAGGCATGTCTCAGCAGAGCTGCGAGCCATGCTGTACTGTGCAAACTGGAATTAAAAATTAATGGAAAATTGGGAATGTACCTTGGACTCTGGTGCAATAATACACCACTAGATAGCCAACAATATAAAAATGGATGTGAGTGCCTGTGATAGCAGGTAAATGTGCCCTTGTGTCAGTAACATGTAGAAAGATACCTGCTAAGGCAGCAATGACAAAGAACATGTTCAACTTGGGCCCTGGTGCAGAAATACAGCCATAGAAAGCCATGCACATACTGATGGATGCAGATGATGTGTGCCACAGCCTGTATGTCTGCACATATACCTTGCAAATACACCTGCTCAAGTAGTGACTCAGTGGCTCAGGCTGTTAAATGCCTTGCATGCAATACATTTTGCCACAAGCAGTCCTGGGTTCAAATCCAGTTTTGTGTTGCAGTTCAATTACATTATTGTGAAGACAGCAATTAATGACTGAGCTATGCAATCTTTATCCACACAGGTTACTTCCAATTAATGAATTACTATCCAGTTTTGCAAGTTAAAGGCCTGCAGGTAGGGACACACTGCACATATCTGTATAGCATAACTATATGTTGCCTACTACTCTGTTATTGGCACTGTTGCATAACAGATGTACCTTAATCAAACGCCTCAATTGGACTGTAAAGGGTACCCTTACCCTGCCTCTGCCACAGTGACAGGCTGCCACAGCTGCCACAGTTACATGTAGAACTTGTTGTCCTCCAAAGTGTTCACACATCCCCCATGTGTTCTAGGCTGCAGCAGCAGCTGCAACCTGTAACACACACACTTGTATGTAAAGGTAGCTACTACAGACCTAACATATCTCCCAAATCCCTAGGACAAGGAATCTGGACACAGCCTTACTTAATGGGGGAGACAATAGTCCAGAGATTGGGACATGTTTTACAGTTTGCTACTACACAGATGGTAAGTTGATAGAATAACAGCTATTGCATTAACATGCATATTCTGAGGGGTATGAAGTTCGACACTCAAATGTGTGCCTTCCATTACTGACCTCAACCCACAATGTTTGCCAGTGAATTGCCAGATGATCGCAATGTCATGGGACACTGACCACACATATGAGGTGAAGCTGCGGACATACTACATAAACCTCTATGTTTGAGAGTTAAGGTACCCATCTTCTGTGATGCTGTAGTCTCTACACCTCAGTAATGTCCGTCTTAACAGCTACGAAAGGGGCCCAGATCTACATGAAGGCCTTATATATTGCACTGTGTTGGCATGTTACTGGCTAATGATAGTGCAATTCAACTATTTTGGTTGCCTTTACCATATCAGAGCCACAGACTGGTGCTGACACAAGTACCTGCTAATGAGCAGTAATAGTGCAAGTAGCTGGTTATGGGGAACAAGTCTGCATGAGACTTACCTCACACAGAGAGTGTATTTTGAAAAGATTACCTGAAGCAAAGTTCAACAAAGGAGTACTGCACTCCACCAGATATGTAAGTAATTTCTCCATATAACAGGATGCAGATGGGAGGATGGAGGTATGGGGAGTAGGAATTACAGCAGTAAGCTGTTTTAGATCTATGGTAATGAAATGACATTGATACTCAGCTGTCCTACACCTACAGGCATGCCTGTCAAATGTCCCTGATTTCCATTCACATCTTAGTTCTGTCCCTCTTAATCCCTCCTACAATGGTTGGCTATTGTATCAAAGCTAGTGATTTACACATAATGCATAGGGACACTAAGTAATGGTGTATACTCCTTTAACATCAGACAATGTACAGTAATTCACCTCTTCTCATTCTGTCAATGTCTCACATAAATAGTTATAACATTTTAAAAGTGTCCCTGATGTACTCTGGCTGTGTCCATGATTCTGTTGACATTTGTCCATCTGCTTGAGAGCTATGCCTAACATAGCTGCTAACACATAGCTGCTAACCTGTTACAGCAAGATATCTGAACAAAGCCATTATTAATGGAGGGACAGAGACCCAAAATTAGGGACAGTGTAACTATCGCTCATACAATGTAAGAAAGTGAATAGAATAACAGATATTATAGTAGCATAACTGTGTTCTGAAGGGTATGACATCTTAAACTCAGATGTCTGTCTTTATTTTCTGACATCAACCATCAGTAACTGGCCAACCTTCTGTCAGAAATCCACAATGTTGTGTGAAAATGACCCAAACCATGAGGCAAAAATCTTGACATTCTGCAAAAATCTGTATAGTTCAGAGGTATGATGCCTACAAGGAACATATTCTACAGCAGGTTTACATTGTTTGTGTCATTGTGGCACACTGGTGTTGCTGGTCTGTTCTCATATAGTGGTTGTAATAGCACACTGCTATTTGTCTGGCAGTGGCCATGTGATATAGTAGTAGGAGGTAGCCTGTAGGGGACACACACCACAGTACATGCAGTATTGGGTGTAGGAGCATACAGCAGAATCTGTCATGGCACACAAGGACATACCACTGTAGTGCTACTATCTTGCTGGGATCCACACACGTAGTATGTTGCCAGACTGTGGGGTATGATATGTGAGGTAGCAGTGGGTAGTGCAGGCCATTATGGGCATGATGTATCTGTGCATAGTGGATGTCCATGTATCTGATCCTGTAATTTGTTCCCCTTTTGTTTTTTTCAGAAACATGTATCACAGATGAAATGTCTCCTTCACTGATGCAGAGAATGAGGTAATAGTGGATACAGTAAGGCAGCATCATCAGATGTTGTTGTCCAGGAGGAGGCATAATCATAAACAACGGGCAACACTATGGGCAGACCTTGTGCAGGATGTCAATCAGATTGGCCAGCAGGACATGACCTATGAGTAGGTGCGACACAGAGCCACAGATATGGTGAATGCTGCATGATGAAAGGCAGCTGATATTGCCAGGGATCATGCCACCACCAGTGCAGGGCCTGCAGTCGTACAACCACTCTCAGCCACAGAGAAATAACTGGCAAACCTAGGAACACATGACAGCTCCCAGGCATCCACCACACCATACATCGTGTCAGTGGGTGCCACAGTACCCCCAGCAGAGGAACATCCAGGTAGGCTTACTGTGTCCACCATTTTAATACTTTATCAGTCATTCTAGCAGGCTGTACATACCTGTACATGGGTGTCAGGTCTATCTGCATGGAGGGGGGGGGGTGTCAGGGTTTAAGCTCAGTTGTGCACACATACTCTGAATCTCAACAACACAGCAAATAATAGTGGCTACTGTACAAGTGGATATATGCACATATTACCCTGTAATGCTGTAACATATGGTGGTGCTGACAATATCTCTCCCTCACCTTTCATATGTCAATCAAGAGTTGCCCAAGCCCATGGTTCTGTGCCTGGTAAGCATGATCCTGTTGTTTTACGGATCATATATACCTTATGAAAGTTAAGGGCTGCCATATTGCACTATGTACAAATGTTGTGTTTATCCAGATTTGAATATCTGTATGTACCATTCTGGAACAGGTGACTAAAGTTCACAGACTGGGTAATCACAGGTGTGTATTTAAATGAACATTAACACATTTGCACTTATAGTTATGAGCAACTACATAGCCTGGTATACATGAGGCAAGTAATCCAAGATGCCTGTTCAAACACAAAAGGTAGATGTTACATACCTGAAGCAGTGACAATAGTACTGGCATATCATTCTCCAGATAGGTGCCTTGGGTTTCATGTGCAGTTCTATCATGTATAGTGTCATATTGCATACCTTACAAGTTAATTGTACTCGCAACTTTAACTGAATGTAGCTGATATACATGATATAAAGGCTTTGACTTGTATGTGTATGTTGTTGTGATGTCTGCTGTGCATGGGAGTGGAGCTGAGAAGATGTGAGACTGGTAATGCAGGTGTGGATCCTCATTTGTATGAGTCTGTGTGGATTACCATACATAAAAGTGTAGGTAGTAATGTACTTCTTTTGTCTTGGTTTTCACAGGTGACTGGGGGGGGGTTGGATTCTGTCCCCCTCACAACCTGATGTCAGTGTCTTATTGGACTCTGATAATGATGGTGTCAATGGTGAGGCACAGGTGGGGCTTTCAGTGGCTGAATCTGTCCTAGAGGTTATCATCCCTCGTCTGCCCCTATTGTCTCCGCACACAGTCAGTATGCCCACACATACCCAGTCCCCAGAGGCTACAGTATTGGACAGTCAGAGGGTGGACACATTGAACAGGAAAGAGTGGCAACTATGGCTCCAGTGAGTGTAGACACTGGCCATAGCCAGAGAGCTAGCAGCATCCCACACAGGTGGATTGACAGGGGTGCTTGTAGGAAGGCTGCTGTCTGTCCACCCCCTTTTGCTTATGTCACATCTTGAGTCATTCGACATATGTTTTGGGCTGTCATGGAGGCACAATCACATTCTAAATGGAACATCAGACTTATGCTTAGGGTTATTGATGCAGCACAGTCTTACATATGTGACTGCTTCCACCACATTGGGGACACCCTGGATCAGTTCACTGATGCAGGGGACAGATGGTGGGCTGAGACAGTATCTCTCTTGGGCTGCACATTGTCTGTGCTGAAATGTCTGGCCAGAGTTGAGCATCAGGCGCGTGAACATAGGTCAGCAGCACCAACTGCTGATAGTCCACATGACTGTGCACAGGGTTATGATTCCATAGTGGCAATACCTCCAGCACTACAGAGGGAAGTGTGCTGTCCACACCATGACATGGCAGGTCATGGGCACTTGGTCCTGGATGGTCCTGCAGGAGACACAGACACAGCAGACAGCAGTCACCATCAGGTGCAAGCACCGCATCTGACCTTGGGCATGGTGGTGCCACTGCAACTCATGGCAGAGCCAGTTCCTGTGTTCGAGGCTGGAAAAGGTGAACTGTCCACTCTACCATGTACAGTCCACAGATGTCTGACATACACATAAACACACACGGTACGTCTCCATGGCCCAGCTAACCCCCATCCCTTTTGGATTCACACACATGGTGTCAACAGTTTGGGGCAGCGTAGTCCTCCAACACCCCCACACCACACCCTGTGCATGTGATGGTACCTGTGCCACATCCCTGTCATCCTTGCCATTGATGCAGGGAAATGAAGCTATGTGTCTGATGTGCAGGGTGACTACATTACTTGACATGTATGTGTGCAATGCAGTATTGTTTTGCCATGCCATTTGTGTTACACAACTGATACTGTATGCTGGCATGTATCATGACTGCACACCAAACTTTGTGTACCTTATGTTGTATGATTTTGTACTGGCGGCAATGTTACACGATGACATGTGTCTCATGGATCTGTATATGTTTCTATTTCAGGAGTCTGAGGGAATAAATTATGGACACAAAGTAGCAATACAGTGGCACAGCAGCCCAGCAGAAATATGATGTCAGCAAGGTACAGAAGCATACATGCATGGCTCCCTAGGTGCACAGTTTAACAGATACAATGGGGTCAGGCCACATAATCATGCATTCATACTTTGTGATATGGTCTGCTCCCTTGATATGTGTCACCTGGGCTCTCTGAACTTATATCTACAAGGTGTGGTGATGGAGGTCACACATCTACATATATTCTGTATCTGGATGTTATGTTCCCAGGGTTTGACTCTCAGACACTTGCATATACACCAGCTGACATAACAGTCTGTACATGGCGTACACATTTGTCAGCATGGCCTGCTGCCCTACTACTGCCATAAACCTTGTCATGGCTGTCAGCAGGGACATGGGTGGGGTACATCAGGTCATACAACATCCAGACTTGAGCCAAGCCATCTCACTGTACCACCCATTCAGGCAACATGTACAAAACACCCACTTAGGCATCCATGATACTGTCAATGTGTGAGTCACTAGGCGCACTGATGGCAGACATACGCAACATAGGAACATCTGACTCCAATAGCTTTTCTGTAAGCAGCAGTGCTCAACAGGGCACAGTTGGGGTCCTATACTGCTTGGACTGCATGTTTCCACAGTACATGCAGGTACTGACTGACTGTGGCTAACAATGTTGGCTGCTGCCTGCTACTTGTAAGCACTCATACAGTCACTGTGTCATGTCAGTGTTTGGCATGATGGCATTATAAATACTTGCCTAGTGATATAGTAATGGCCATAAACCCCAATCAAATATATATGTACTATCCTTTCCATCAGGGATACCTATGCCCCCGGTTAGTAGCATGGCAGTCCCTACATGTGATGTATATATGTAGGGGTGACAGATAACTAAACAGACCTGGCCACACAGGTGTTCAGCTCATGTGCCACACAGCAACATGTCTGTACAGTGGTATGGCAGGATCCATGTGGCATAGCTGCAGTCATAGTCACTGGCAGATGACATACCCGTACCCTCCATATACTCCTCCCTCAACATGCTACTATCTGACTATGATGGCCATGTGTTGATGTGCTTTCCAAACTGTTTTGGCATATGTAGATGACCGTATGGCCCCTCACAGGGTCCTATCGCATCATCAGTATGTGCTCACCACTGTTCATCTGCAATGCATGTCAGTGCCGCCTGTGCCATTCAACGTACTCATAGGTGATCTGTGCTGTGCATACAGGATAAGGTGTGACCCAGCTTGATTGCATATGCTGCCTATCTCTAGGAAGCATAGTAGATTAATTAGTCACCCTAAGGATATTAAGCCACTGTGTGATGTTAGTAGCACATGCTTGTTGGTGACATTTGTCTAGCAGATGTAACACAACCTTAACACAGACGCTCCATACTGGTATGGTACAGAGAGCACCTCAGTGCACTTCTGCACATGCCATCTGTATGATTGCCTGGGAGGATGTCATCTCAACACTGGAGGTGTGGTGCATCTCCGATGGACTTGAACAATATGTGCTGTTCTTGTGATGAGGATTAGAGATGTCTCCAATTGTGATGGCTGTATGGCCATCATGCTAATGACATGCACATTTCCTATTGCTCTGTGACATGATGTACAATGCTGTCACAGCCTGACATGTACAAATGGCCACATTTAGGCTAGCAGCACTTCTACTCACTGCATACAGGACACACCACGGTGCACACATAGTGCATGTTGACTGCATGCACAATGAAAAACATACCTATGTAGAGGTAAACAGTACAGAGGACAATACCAGATTTACACACCATGACTCATCTCTGCTAGTACTTTCTCTGTAGGACACATAATGGTTGTTGATATAAGCAGGCTATGTTTTGGTCATTCATTTCGGAGGCCACATCACTCACAACCAGTAAAATAATGCAAAACCCTACCAATGTGTACATTACAAAGATTAGCATATGTACACACTATAGATATACACACACATTGAGTTAATTGCTGTGAGATTAGAACTCCTATCTGTCTACTGTTAAACACTATAACTTGCAGTACTTATCGTGTGTGCCACTAAGTTCATCTGATATTTGACTGTCAGCCAGTCCTCTTAAGATGAATGACATTAACAGGCCATGTAGAGCAGGGCAATTTAGAGGGCAGCAGCTAGTTACAGGGCCAAAAAGTGTATAACCATTGCACGAGGATAGCCTATGAGAGCATACCTGTTGTGCTTCAGGGGGGATATATTTACACACACACACACACACACACACACACACACACACACACACACACACACACACACACACACACGCACACACTGAGTTGGCTGCTGTGAGATTAGTATCCCTACCTATCTACTGTTACACATGATAGTGCGCACAGTACTTATCTCATGCACCACAGATTATATCTGTTGGATATGTGATTGCAGGAACTGTATTTGTGGAGTGCACAAAGTAGGCTTGTTTTGGATAGCATGTGTGGCCTGCAGAGTATTATTGCACTGTACATTTATTGTATCTGTTGTCCTTGGCTACCTCTGATGCATCCCACCTGCCAAGTACATCATTAAGAATATTTAATGGTGCTAGTTTAAGTGAATCAGTAATTAATATATCATTGGCTTTGGATACACTCAGCACTGTGCCGTGTTGTGCAGACATGCGGAAATATGCACCCCAAAGGTAAACAAAGCTCAGCAGTCATTGTACACTCCCTTAAAAGGGCACACTCACCACGGTGGCATGCCACACGAACACACTGAAACATGTGTCCCAAAAGTAAACAAGGTTCAGCAAGCAGTCATTGTACACACATCCCTGAAAGGGCACACTCAGCATGATGGCATGCCACGCAAACATGCTGAAACAAGCTCCCTGAAGGTAAATAAAGCTTAGCAGCTAGTGTATACACCCCCCCTTGCTGAGCACAATGGCATGCCACAAAAACAGACGCAGCTGAGCTCCAATGAGCTTACAAGTCCTCAGACACATCAACATGGTTCTGTGCCTACACAGAAGGGATATGCAAACATGGATACCCATTTGTGCTCTTCAGTAATCCCAGCTCATTTGTATAGGGTTCCATGCATACAACCTGGAAACTACATGGTTCCAGACCCTACATTGTTAGCAACAGCACCATTCCACCACTGTGGATACTCCACACAATGTCCTATACTACATTTCTGTCACATACTGTGAAATTTATTGTTTCCACTATTTTTTTATTTTTTAATAACTGTATGTTTGTACACTGGGGAGCGCTGCACAAACATAACCAGATGATTTAAAAAAATAAAATTATTTTAACTTATTTCTCTTATGTTTTTGGACGCACAGTGGATAGTTTTTTACATATCTGTGTCTGCTATGCTATTTCTGTCAATCTAACTACACTTTCACAGCTCCTGTTGTCTGTTTAAAACCCTGTACACAGAATTTTTCTGTGTATGCTACAGACACCAACACTGTGTATACAGGACTGCCTCTCTGCTTGCTGAATTGCTCTACCTCCCTCATTTACATAAAATTCACCTGATTATGATGTGATTAGCATGCCATGGATACTTCCATGTTGGCGTGTGTGTGCACACTGCCTGGCTCTGTTTACTGGATCAAAAACCTACTACTTTCCTGTAAGCATCATGTCACAGTACCTATATGTGTAATGTTTATTAAATTCCCCTCCATGTCTTTAGTTTCTTTAGTTAATTTAAGTCTTTATTTGTACAGGAGGTAGGCTTTTAAGAATATTTATAAAACAAAAATTATTTTGGAGTCTTTTAGTAGTTGCTAGAAAATGTATTTAAAAAAAAAATGGAAATCGATCCCAGTTCCTACTTTCAAAGTATTTTTAAATTTAACAATACTTTGTAAAACTGAAAAGGAGTGAACATCTATAAGTCATACTAAGACTTTCAGTAGTTGGGATAGCCTTGAAATGTTGCTATTGAAATTCCAAAACTCTTAATGTATTGATTGTATAAGATTACCCCGATGATTTAATGCATTCATAACATTGAATAACAGTGTATAATGTTGAATTGTTGTTGCAAATACATTAAATTAATACAAACATTCTTAAAAAATGATTATTTATAAAAGTCCCATTAAATTGTGAGGTGACATCAAGTGTGATGGTTTTCAATATGTTCCAATTATATTGAGCTAGAGTATTAATAAAAGTGTCTGTTAAATTCTGTTGTGTAACATAATTAGTTCTAAATTATGTTTTTTGATTGGGTAATATAGTTTCTGACTGCATAAGAGGGAAGATGGTTGTTTTTTTGTGTCTGACAGACATCCACGTTTGAAATCTGTTTAGTTTGTTGGTAAGGATGCAATTAAAAGTTAAGTGTCTGTCAGACTTTTTATTGATGGGAGATGATTAGCTGTTTAATGCCATATAAGTTGATCAATTCTGATAGTGTCAGTTTCCAATCTATTTATTTTGAGGGAGTGTCATTGTTAATCAACTGCCTATCTTTGTTGAGGTCACCTAGCATAATGCTTTCTTGTTGAATATGGGGAGATATCCAATAAAAGCTATGTACTACTCTTACAATGTTGCTATCATGTGGAATATGTACATCACTGAGGTCTATATGCAGACTTCAACTGCTGATTTTGAGAAGTCATATGGGGAGCTCCACTAGGGGAAGTGGGGTTATTTCTAACCAGCTTTTGTAGAAAATGGTAAGGCTACCAGTACATACGCTTTTCCTGTTCAGCTTGAGTGTATTAAATTTGGAGGTACAGGGACTTCATTATCTCCTATATCTTTCTTTAACTAGGTTTCAGTAGTAACTAGTATAATGACACATAAGTAACTAGATATGCATGAATGTCTTGGATTATGTTACAAGTACTTCTGATGTCCCTGTTTTTAAGCAGGAGATTGAATTCACATGTAGATGGGAAGTAGATCCACAAGCATTTGTAGTTCTGTTGCTAGGCAGCTGGGTTGCTGTTAAGTGGGATTGGGGTTTGGATGAATGTCACTGGTATATTTCTGGGAGGAATTATTGCATATAAATGAACAGAGCAATTTACATTTTAGCTTGATATTGCACATTTCTTGATAACAATTAGTTTAGCATTTTATGCCCAATTTGCAAAATGACCTCTGTTGGACCGTACCTTGTGAGTTGTAAACAGTATGCTGTATTCACACATTTTTATTCAAATATGTCATTTCTGACAGGACATTTCAATTCACACATTGAATCACACAGACCATTTTTATAAACTGAATTTTACAAAGCAACTTCCCTAGTAATGATGCAGATCTATATGATGAATATTACGAACATTTTGTCAAGAACGTGATTAGCGGAGTTATAACTTTGTGTTTAATTTGGAGAGCATTACTTCACATCTGTCCTAAACATTCAGCCATTAGCATAGCTTCATTAAAATGCAATCAGAGCAGTCTTATCATGAATAGCTACACAGCTGATGACCCTCTATCAAGTTTTTCAATTTCAAGTTCATTGATTGTGCTAAATGTCCTTAATTCACATTCCTACATCATTGTCCAGGACTATTCATTGTCTTATAAATTGATTTTCTGTGTTTATTGTCTATTATCTTTATGCTCACCCTCAAAATCTCTTGGATTTCCTCTCACCCTCTAAATCTTTGTTTGCTGCTCAGGATCAACATCCATTTCCTGAACTTATGTTCACTTACTGTCGCCCAGAATAAGGCCCTCCCACCTCCTAAACTCACATTCATTGTTCAGAGTCATTCACCTACCAAATTCATCATTGTTAAGAATGTTATACCCATGATTGCCCCTCTGCCTGCTGAATATATTTCCATTGCAGATCCACTGATAGGTATCATAGCAGGCTATGACTAGTGTTTGTGCCTTACAAATTTAAGATCTGTGATTTTTCCATTCACTCCCCCCACCCCCAGCTCTATTGTCATACAATTAAATTCTCTTCACATATAGCTTTTGCTGTTGCTCTTGCCTTTCCTACCTTTGCTATGGTTGAAAAGGGTCTCCATAAAACTATCACTCATCCTGGTAAAAAATGATGACTGATATAAACATTGGTGTAAAAGGTGGGCATGTTGACATTGTATTTCATCTTACCATTCTAGTGGCAACATTTTAGTCATTAAGCAATAAGAGTCATTTTTCAATGTTTGCAAACATTTCTTATGATACCCATGGTATAATTCACGAGCCTTGTATGCAATTACATAATGTTGGTATGCTGTAAAACCATGTGACTCATATACAGAATTCAAAACATACCTCAGACCTCCTTGTATACTGTGAAGTACGGACATATACAACTGCATACTTAGAGCTGTCTAGATATGCAGTTAGTAGGCAAATGAGGATCCACAGTCTAGACTGTGATTCAAAAACAGGTGAATGGTGGGGTGCACTGTGGGCTAGAAAAGGGAATTTATGGGCTGCAGTAGTAGACAACATTCTGCAAATACAGCACCACAGTACCCAAACTCCAAGAAATGGTGAAGGGTGCTCAACATAACATGACTGTGCCTCAGGATTACTATTCCCTTGAAAGATGTTCCCTCTAAAAAATGTAAGGGATTTAAATGTGCATCCCAGGTGCAGTACAGACAAGTGCATTGTCACAACCAGTCTTTCCTGCTGGGACCTGCTGTACCAGATCCCTTCATTACTGTCACATGCAAATCACTCAGTGTGTATGGTTATGTCATTAGCAGCTGAAAGTTTAATGAATTACATCCTGCCTTGGCAATGCAGTTCTGCAAAAATAACCTGTGCTGGCTTAACTTCCATAACATAGGCTGCATCTGGGAGTAGAATGGGAACTGGCTGAGGGGTGTGGAGTCTGGCATGCAAGTACAGGAATACTCTAACAAAATTGCCAGCTGAATCCATACTGCAACCACAACCACAGCAGTAATGTGTCTTGTAGATTATAGATGCCATTGAGGGCAAACTTGGAGGCACTGTATAATGACCTTAGCAGCAGATAGCCTCACCCTCACAACTCAGACATGTGTGCAACACATGTCTAAGGGCATGACACTTTGTTATGGGAATGGTATGTGGCAGTTTCAGTCCTTCCCCTTATGTGGGCACACTCCTGCAGTCTCCAGCTCCATTCATCTACCCTTGGTTTACCTGCTCAAAGCAATGTCAGTTGTGGTAGGGATTCCATCACAGAGTGCCATTGGTATATCTATGTGTGTGTATGTCAGTGTTATGTATTCATATATGTCTCTATGTGACATGTGTCTGTCTGTGTGTGACAGTGTGTGTTTCTCTATGTACGATGTATATTGGAGTGAGTGTGTGTGTGTGTGTGTGTGTGTGGGGGGGTTGCTTGTTATGAGTGTCAGTGAATGTTTCATAAAAGCACTGAAATGCACATTTATGTCTTTTTAGGCTCCAAAATAAATGAAGGTATACATATGGGACATATATAGACATGCCTCCTGCAAGTGCAGGAACTATCACTTAATTGGAGAGTTGCACACATGAACATCATATGCATTCCCTTAATGGAGTTAGTGAGATCCAGATGGAGAGATGATGACATGAGCAAGAAAAGGACAGTAGCATTACTTGAAATGAATTCATGCTCAAGTCTCGGTGAGTACATTCACAAGGTGGACTCTGTTTTTCAAAATCTCACCAAGATGATGCTGATATATAGACTGTATTTTATATGGCATAAATCATGGGCAGAAGCAGGTTAAAAAGTAACAGAAGCCTGCTGGGTGCACTGGTGCCAGAGTAAAAAAGTGCCCAGTCATGGTATGATTATCGGTGCCATGACTAGATACAATGACAGCGTAGAATTCTGAAGACATGGAAACATTCTTACAATAAGGTTAGGCCAGGCTCAGGGGGAAGATGCCCCCCCCCCCATTGTAGAAGGAAGTAGTAGTAGCACACAAAAAACCCCACAAAAACTGACACCAGAAAAATCCAGAAAGTGGATACAGTGGACTGTTGAGAATAATGAAGACTTTATGTAGTGTTACTATTATACAAGAAGCCTAGATTTTCTGATAGAAGATATTCAAAAAGATTAAGAGAAAAATGTGAGGAAAGAAAAATACTTGCACAAGAAAATCAGCCAAAAGTTTTAAATGCAAATAATAATACAACAGATCCATGAAAAACAAGAAACTTTGCACTTCCTCTGTCGCTTCTTTTTCCAAATGGCCCAAAGATATAAAGAACAAAACCTAGAGAGTTTAAAAGGTTTAAAAAAACATGGACATAGGAAAGAAAGATATTTAGGCAAAGGAGAAAGCCAAACTAATAAATAAAAACAGTTCAAAAGATATTTGAAGAGAAATACAAGCAAAGGCACACAAAAATGGAAACATTTCACAATACAAAAAATGACATCACAAAGAGGGGGACACTGAACAGAATGTAGAAGTTAAACAAATAGAAACTGAAGTTATCGAATACCTATGAAGTGAAGGATTTAGTGTAGGAAGTCTACCACAAGTTATGTCACAACATGATGGAACAATGAATGCCCAAAGTAAGGAGAAACAGGTGCAACAGGAGACATCTGAATCAGAAATGCATACACGGGAAAGAAAAAAGAGATTTAATATGGTACAATGTTTATGCAAAGGAGAAAGCAAAACTAATCAATACAAAAAGCAGCCCCAGCAATATATGAAGAGAAATACTGGCAAAGGCATCTGGATATGGAAACTTTCACAAAACAAAAAATATGAAAAACTGGGAAAGCAGAAAAGAGGACTGGTAATGGAGAAGTTAAAGAAATATAAATGAAGTTATGGATTACCTGCAAAGTGAAGGATTTATTGTAGAAAATCCAATTTTAGTCATGTCACAGCATGATCTAAATTCCCAAATTAAAGAAAAACAGGTGGAAATGGGGTATGTGATCACTAGCCACATGAAGATTCTCTGGAGCCTTCATTATGAAATCAGTACAAAATTTCAAATACAGTTGCACAGCAAAGGAAGGGGCAAGAAGAAGATGGGCAGCATTAGAAGCATGGGCCACAGAGCATTACAGAGAATAATATAGCAATAACCCACACCTGGGTGTGGGTAATGCTGAATTTACCCACGGTGGCCAAACAAAGCTAACCATGGGTAAATTCAGCATTACCCACACCCAGAAGTGAGTTATTGCTATTATACAATGACATTATTTAAGAAAAAAATACTTACTTTTCTTAAATAATGGAATTGTATAATGGTTCCTTGCTGCCCTTCCGCAGCTGTCTGGTATTCTGTGGCAGTTCTGATGTACTGCGCATGCGTATGTCTACGCAGTACATCAGAGCTGTTGGCAAAAGCAACGGAGAAAGCAAGATCTCCGTTGCTTTTTACAAACTGTTTCGCTATGTTAAATGGGTTTAACATAGCGAGACAGCTTTAAAAAAGCAACAGAGAATCTCCGTTGCTTATTTTAAAGCTGTCTCGCTATGTTTAACCCATTTAACATAGCGAGACAGTTTTGAAAAAAGCAACGGAGAAAGCAAGATCTCCGTTGCATTCTACAAACTGTTTTGCTATGTTAAATGGGTTTAACAAAGCGAGACAGCTTTAAAAAAAGCAACATTCTCAGTTACTTTTTTTAAAGCTGTCTCGCTATGTTAAACCCATTTAACATAGCGAGACAGTGTTGCTGTAAGAGTTATAGCAATGGAAAAAGTCTGGGCGACCGGACCTTTTTCCATTACTATAACTTGGATTTACAACGTGCACGCTGGCCAATCAGCATGCACATTTTTGAATATTAATGGGGGGGGGTCATTGTATAATGAAGTTTATATTACATGACATCACCCATTACCAACAGTTCAAAAAATAGATGCAAGAAAACATATAATGCAGTCAGTGCTGGGGAGTGATATGCTCCTGAAAGAGCAATGCATGACATAGGATGCAGCTGAAGAGAATATGTCAAAGGAAGATGCTCTGAAAATATCTGTAGGAATCTCACAGAAAATGGAGAACAAGAATATGCCCTCAGTTTAGAAGGAAATGATCTAAGGGAAGAATTGCATGATTTAGTAAAGATAGCTAGACATATTAAGATCAGTGAAATAAATATATTACAGAAAGTCAATAAGACCCAAAATGTTAGAAGTCTGAGCAAAAATGAGCACAGTAATCAAGACTAACAGAAATTCATGTAATATAACATAAATAATTAAGATATATTATTGAGCAACTTAACATAAATCCATACCAAAAATATACAGCAGTAAGGGAAAAGAAGGGAAGAAATTAGATGCTATCATGGAAGTACTGAACTGAGAAAAATATAAAGCAATGAAGTTAAGAAGTGTCACTGTCAAAAGACTATAGAATAGGTAAAATATCAACAGTAATGCTTAGATGTGATGAAAGTAACATGTTGTATCAGAACAGATCAGGATCTATTGCACACTATTGCAACTAATTAAATATATCAGCACAGGCAGAAACGCTTAGAAGGTATGCAAATAAATATCAAGTAAATGCAAAAAATAAGCAATTCATTGATGGCACAAAAAAGTTTTATAGAGAATTGGGCAACAAAGTGAAATTAATAGAAACACCACCAAAAAAGAAGAAATAGATTTTAGAGAAATATCTGTGAAGTTTCTATGAAACATAACAAAGACGCTGAATGGATAGACGAAGTAAAAGAAACAGTAAGAAAGTCAAATGTACAAAATCTGAAATGGGATAAAGTAATGGACAGAGAAACTGAAACAAGATTAAAAAAGCTCCTAAATGGAAAATCCCAGGTTAGATGCAGAAACTAACTTTTAGCTAAAAATATTA
Source organism: Protopterus annectens (assembly GCF_019279795.1). Lineage (NCBI taxonomy): Eukaryota > Metazoa > Chordata > Ceratodontiformes > Protopteridae > Protopterus > Protopterus annectens. The sequence continues at coordinate 197,645,583 of NC_056725.1, read as the reverse complement.
ACATCTTTACAAAAAGATTTATCCCGAATAAAAACTACTTAAATGCTCATTCCAAACCCACACCAACCTAGTTAACAAGAGTAAAAATGCCTTTGCCTCTGTCTATACATAAGACACTGTAATCACGAGGAGTAGCAATTTCAAAGATTAATGCTCCTTTTGTCCTCTTTTCATGGGCTACTATATCTGGTTTTCTCCCATTTATTTTTTTAACTGTTTGTGATATCAAAAATCCAAAAGACTTGGAGAATTAAACCCAAGAGTTGTTTGTCTGCAGTCCTAAAAGCATTGTTAGTCTCACATTTATGAATAATGTTACTTTCAGGACTGCAGACTCTTTGTGTCCTTTTGTGTGGTGTTTACAGATAACTAAGGCAGTAATGGAGTAAATGCATCTTGGAGCACTGACAGTTTTCAAACCTTGCTTCCCCTGCTATGTGCATTATCTATTTTTTTCAGTCTGGAAATTTTTCATCACAAAGGCAACTCGGGCATTTTTCAGGATCCAAATCCAACAAAGGTTATCTTTTCAATACTCAATACAGACAGCTAAGAATAAAATCTGCACGTTAATTCCATTAACAATCCCACAGATGCATGTTTGCAAATTATTAAAAAACTCCAAATGACTTTCAGTGCCTCATACTGCCACTTTTCTTCAAAGTACTCAAATTTGAAAGTTTCTAAAGCATGGCCACTCTCCACTAAGTGTGAAACTACCTTTACAAGACAACCCTTATGAACTCAGAAATACAGAAGACAATAATTTATCTCAAGTGCATCCTCCACTAAAGAGTATTCTAGCGAACAGAGAATTTACTAAACTGGAACCAATCCCTGGAACTACATACATAGTGACATCAAAAATTTAGAAACCATTAAATGCTTCAAAGATGCAGTTAAATAGCATCTCTTTATATTCATCTAAAGCTGCTAACACAACAATAGTTAGATAACTTAAAAGCTCATATCACAGATATGAGATAGTCTCAGATTTTTGTTGCTGCTATATAATTTACTTTAGTTGGGCTTTTAAGTGATGGTGATGGCCTATTAATGTTTTTTTTTTTTTTCTTAGTTTTTTTTTTTTTTATTTTATTGACATCTATCTAACCATATTATCTTCAGAATCCTCATTGTAGTTTTGTTTCTCCAGTAATATCTAGGCTGTTCTGCTTATTTTTATCTTTTATTTAGGGACTCCAGTTTTGCAGTACTCAACTAGAAGTAAAACATTAATTAAGAATAGCAGTATGCTGATACCATAGTGTTTCATTAGGCTGCCACTACTACAGTAAATAAGTAACATAACTGGTTTCTAGCAGATTTTTGCTTTTGTAATAGACCACTGAATTATATAAGCTAATTAATGTTTACAACTGCAGCAGTTACATACATACAAATATTTCAAGCACGGGCATTAATGCCCTTCTAGCTTGCTAATATACCAAAACACTTTTCCTCATAATGTGTCCAGGCTGTTCTTCAACATATTTAAACTAGTACTTGCTTTAATGTAATTTGGTTGCCTGTTCCATGCATCAGCTAATCTGTCAGAGAACCAATTAGTGCACTTCTCATTCCTATAGCATTTTCCACATGGGTTATCTGACGATTCTCTAGTACTTTTTGATAACCCCAAACATTCCCAGAGGTAGTTGTCCCTAAATGCCCTATATACCTGAATAAGATCTCCTCTTAGATATCTATAAGAGACACTGTACAAGTTCAGATATTTTAGTCTTTCATAATAACTTACATTTTCACATCCATGGATGCTCTTGGTATAGTTCTACTGTACTCTTTCCAGTTTACTCATACTTGCTTTTTTATAAGGTTTCCATATTGTCTGTCTTCCTCCTCACAGGTGAGTGGGTGGGTTGGAATCTGTCCCCTTCATAACCTGATGCTAGTGTCCCATCAGGCTCTGGTGATAATGGTGGCCATAGTGAGGCACAGGTGGGGTTGTCGGGGGCTAAATTTGTACCAGAGGTTCACATCTCTCTTCTGCCCCCATTGTCCCTGCATACAGTCAGTATGCCCACATATGCCCAGTCCCCAGAGGCCACAGATATTGGACATTCACATGGTGTTGACATTGAACAGGACAGTGTGACAACTATCGCATCAGTGAGTGTAGACTTTGGCCATAGCCAGACAGCTGGTGAGGTCCCACACAGGCAGATTGACAGGGAGTGCTTGAAGGGGGACTATTGTCCATCATACCTCTCAACTCTACAGGTTTTTGCAGAATGTCCAGACTTTTGCCTCATATTTTTCGTGCGTTCCCCCTAAAAGCTGTCCCTTTCTGGCAAATAGCAGAGGAATGAAGTCATTAAATAATGACAAACATTTGAGTTTTTGACTCCACATCCTTTGGAAAAGTCATGCTAATGCAAAATCTATTATTCTATCAACTTTCTAAGTTTGTAAGTGCAATATTTAAAATCTGTCCCTATTTGTCATCACATCATCTTAGGCTTTGTCCAGATTTTTTGCTCTAAGAGGTTGAGAGGTATGTTGTCCATCCACTTCCTGTCACAGGTGTCACATCACGGGTCACTCATCACTTCACTCCGAAATTAAGACAGCAAACAAACCAGCGAAACACATAAAATTCCAAACGACATCATAGAGACACAGTCATGTACTGATTGCAACATCAGACAGATGCTAAAGGTCATGGATGCAGCACAGTCTGACATCCGTGACTGCCTCCACCGCATTGGTGACACAATGAATCTTTTCACTGATATAGCAGACAGATGGTGGGCTGAGACAGTGTTTGTCTTTGCTTGCACATTATCTGTGCTGGAACATCTGGTTGGGGTAGAGCATGGGGCACGTGGACGTAGGTCAGCAACACCATCTGCTGAAGGACCACGTGTCCACGCACACTCACGCTCCCATAGTGGCAGTACCTCCAGCACTACAGAAGGAAGTGTGTTGTCCACACCAAGATGTGGCAGGCCATGGGCACATGGTCCTGGGAAGTCCCGTGGGGGACATGGGCCCAGTAGACAGCAATTACTGTCAGGTACTAGCACCACATCTGACTTTGGGCATGGTGGTGCCAGTACCACTCCTGACAGTGCAAGTTCCTGTGTTTGTGGCCAGAGATTGTGAACTGTCCACTCTGCCATGTACGGTCCACAGTTGGCCAACAAATACATATGCAGGGCTAGCACTGGGCTTGACTGTATACACACACACACTCTCAAACATCACCATCACATGCAGGTAACCCACAGACACACATGGCACCTCTCCACAGCACATATAACCAGCACCCCTTCCTGACTTACACACATGCTTCCAACTGTATGGCATCCCCACACCACACTCTGTGCATGTGATGATAACTTTGCTACACCCATGCCATCCATGCCATTGATGCAGGGAAATGCAAATATGTGTCTGATGCACAGGGTGACTATATTACTTTCAATGTAGTTGCGTAGTGCAGTATTGTATGTCATTGCAGGTGTTGTGAGCCATGACAGGTACTGTGTGCTGGCATGTGTCAAGACTACACAGCAAACCTTATATATCCTAGGTGCATGATGTTAGACTGGTGGTAGTATGACAGAATGACTGGTGTATCATGGACCTGTGTATGTTTCTGTTCCAGGGGTTTGAGTAGTTAATCTATGGACACATGGTGGCAGTACAGTGGCACAGGATGGCAAAGCAGCACAGTAGAAATATGACATCAGCAAGGTACGGCAGTATTTGTGCATGGTTCCCTAGGTGCATATGTGTAGAAGGTTGTGTTTGTAACAGTGGGGGTCAGCCGGCATAATTATGCATTCATACTTTGTGAGAAGGTCTGCTACCCTTTATACATGTCACCTATGTTTTTTGACCGTACAAACCTAGATGTTGGCAGACATAAGTGATGCCTATATAGGACCTGGAGCTTGTCACAAGGCTGTAAAATGTATAACCAATGCACAGAAATAAGCCATACGGACATGTCTCTACTGATACTAGGGGACTTATCTGTAACCACACACATGGACACACACACACACACACACACACACACACACACACACACACACACACACACACACAGAGTGGGTTGGTGGCAGGCTATAACCACAACCTATCTAGCACTACCCATTACACCTTGCACTACTTATTGCATGCACCACAGAGATTATTTGAAAGTAGATTGTCAGCCAGTGCTGTTAAAGTGGATCACATCAGCAGGTTTTGTAAGGAGGCCACTGTTGAGGAAAGCAGCGAGTCACAGGGCTATAAAATGATTAACCATTACACAGATATAGACCAGATGGGCATGTCTTTACTGTTGCATGGGATAGATCTGTATACACACACAGACAGTTACCTGTTGTAAGATCAGAAACCCTACCTATCTAGTTGTACATACTATAGCTCGCAGTACTTATTGCATGCTCCACAGGTTATGTCTGTTGTATTTGTGTATGCAGCCACAGTACTTGTGGCCTATGCAAAGTGGCCTTGTATTACACAGCATGTGTGGCCTGCAGAGTGCTCCAGCATGCTGCTGTTATTGACTCTAGTATCATAGGAGTAGGATACCTGTTACAACCCTGCTGCATGTGTACAGTTTCCAGTATGGCCATGTCTGGCTGGTTGCAGTTTGGTATGTGGACAATTGGCCATGGACAGTATGACCTGTCCAAGGCCTGCTTTGCAACCATTGCAAATTACACCACCTACTCACGATTGTCTGTCTACAGGGTGAAATTCCACAGGCACAGGTGTCTGTGGGTGTGTGGATTATGTCCTTTTGTGGCATTGTTTGTTACCATCAGACAACTGCTGTGATGTGTAGGTGCAGATAACCCCAACACATATATATATATATATATATATATATATATATATATATATATATAGATATAGATATATACTTGTATATAACAGGGATGTCATCTTAACTCTTGCTGTGTATGTACATTATCTAACTGTGTTATATAGATATGTGTGGAGAGTCTATTTCAGTCCACGCATTATTTAGCACGTGCTCTCTCTCGCTATATATATATATATATATATATATATATGGGTCTACTTCATTTGCCTGACAACTCAAATGACTGACACTCATTTGCCCGACAGCTCATTTGCTCGACAGAAAGTAATCAAGGCAAAAACCTGGGATTTGCCCCCCTCCCCACTGTTGTGCGACCGTGGAATTGTTATATATAGTTAGTGTACAGCCCCCACATCAGGGGGCGAAGCCCCCCACCTAGAAAGTTTGTCGGGCAAATGAGCTGTCGGGCAAATGAGTGTCAGTCATTTGAGTTGTCAGGCAAATGAAGTAGACCCATATATATATATATATATATATAGAACAACAACATCTGGAGCATTTCTCCCCAGGCCTCCACTGAAAACAGGATCTGTGGAACCTAGTAGGACTTTCCCGGTCAACAAATGTTAAATAAAAATAAAATAAAATAAAATAAAAAAAATAATATATATATATATATATATATATATATATATATATATATATCTATATATATATATATATATATATATATATATATATATATATATATACACAAACACACACACACACATATCTTGTTAACACACACACATATATATATCTATATATATATATATATATATATATATATATATATGTGTGTGTGTGTGTGTGTGTGTGTGTGTGTGTGTGTGTGTGTGTGTGTGTGTTTGTGTATGTGTGTTTCTGTGCCACATACTAATAGCTAGGGTAATCATGTGCGAGGGGGATAGGGGGGAGGCATACTTAGCTGTCTGTTTGGACAGACATATTTCCACATAGCTGTTCTTTGGGCAGAAGGCAAAAGATATGGGGTCAAGTTAGCTAAGTGTAAAAGCATGCCCAGTGTGAATGCCAGTACTTACAAGGTGACTGCTGGCCACACCTACCTGTACTCCACTCTGTGATTTTGTGTGCTGCAGACCATTGGCTGCTGCACCTGTTTCCACACTCCAGCACCTCCCTGTTATTTTGTCCAAGGCAGCTGTTTGCTGAACATAATATGTGAGTCATACCTATCAACTGTACAGATCTGCAAAGAATGTGGAGCTCTCATATCTTTGTTCCATGTCACAAACATTGCGGTTTTGTGACAGATTAGTGGCAAACCATTAAAGAGCGATGTTAGGAAATAATGACAGACATTTAAGATTCAGACTGCAGACACATCAGGAAATTCATGGTAATGCAAGACCTGTTATTCTATCAATTCATTACTTTTGTAGGTGCAATATTTAACACTTGCCTCTAGTTTTGGGCCTGTGTCCCACTTCTATTCATGGCTTTGGTCAGATTTGTTACTGTAAGAGGTTGAGAGGTTTGATGTGACTGGAGTACATGCTGTAACATCACATACAGGGTGACAGATTTTATACGTCTCCCTGTACACGTTTGTGCAGAATGTCCAGCTTACTGCCCCATATGTCTGCTATGTTCCTCATACAGCTGTGGTTTTCTAGTACTCTACAGTAAAATGCAGGCACTGAAGTGTTGTAACTACTGAGACATTTAAGTGAGGCATTTACATCCTGCAGCTAATCTGAACTTTTGCACCCTGCATTTATAGTAGTAACCTTCTACATTACTCAGGCTATGTATAATTTCTGTCTGTAGGTTTGGCCCTCTGTCCCCCCATTTTCTCTGAGTTTGTCCAGCTGTCTTGCAGTAACAGACTGTGGTGTTATGACAGTCTGTGGGACTCCTGCCATATGAGTAACTCACATGCAAAAGTTGTAGATGCTTCCAGCTTCAAACCATCAACACCATCACCCATGCTGATGTCTTTAGCCCAGTGAGCCACACCAGCCACCAGACAAAGAGGTTTAATTCCTCACACTATCAACAGCATACAGACCTACACTGACCCCTGCATTTTGTAGGTAAAATATGTGGCCAGGTTGTATGTCACAGCCCTGGAAATGTGTGGTCTGCTGATATATCCTTGCAAAGATACTCTGTTACTGCAGTTGCATGGGAACACAGATATGCTGGGGGTAGGAGACTCTGGCTTTAACAGTTGTGCATCTGTCCTATGACCCCACTGTTTGGCATTCCCTTTGCATAATACAGTGGGGATTCCAGCCATGTAGCCTAATGATTATTATGGGGTACTCAGTATTGGACAGAGTACCTGTTGTACTAGATCTCTGCAAGTTTCCCAGTACCCCATTTTGTTCCCTTGTATACATGCAGCAGGTCCAGACATATGCTACCATAGTCTAGTACCCCATACATTTGTTGTATAAGAGAGTGACTAACATTGTGAATGCAGCAGTTGACAGACCTGTGTTTCAGGCTGACTCTGATGCATGCAGTATACAGCATGGTTAGGTGCAGGTTGTGTGGTGTGGCTGGCATCCTTTTTACTATGTATGCAAGTCAGAGTAAGGTGTCAGTACCTAAGACCCTAGGTTGTCAGTGCATGTACTATGCATTGCTTCTTGGCCAATAACACGGCATACTGGGCACACCTACATCTGCCTGCAGAGACAGCCTCTGGGGGTTCCTCCTCCGAATCTCCCTGTAGGTGTAGCTGTGGGAACCTAGGTACTGGTGTGCGGCTGTGTGTCCCTTCCCTCTGATCCTACTGCAGCTGTTTCTGCAGGATCATATTATGTAGCATAGCACATACAGAGAACTTCTGTGCACATGTGGCTGGAGAGTATTGCAAGACTCCACCAGATATATGAAGGTACTGGAACCGTGACGTGAGCAGCCCAAACACACACTCTGTGATGTTCCTATTTTGAGCGTGTGCCTCATTATGGATTTCTTCGGTAGGTATGTGTGCATTTCTGATGGGTATCATCATTCATGGTTCCACTGTGTACCCAGCATCCCCCAGTAGATGGTTGGATGGGATGTCCCCCCTGGAAAACATCTGGTACAGCTGTGATGCATGCCAGATATGGGAGATATGATAACTGCAAGGGCTGCCAGCACACATATTCATGATAATGTCCCCCATCATATCCCCAGTTGGTCTTTGAGAAGTAACTGTAGCTAGTATCCTAAGGGCTACACATACCTTTCTTTCCACTGGAACGGGTTCGCCTCTGTTGGCTTTGGCTCTGAGTCGAAGGTGGCAGAGCTTGGTGAGTACTTGTAATATGTCCCTGTCCACCCTGTAGTGCTCTACAATCTCCAGCTCATGTAACCACTGGAAGATTACCCTGGGCTTGAACACTCTTCACCTTCTCAGTCTAGGCCTATTGTCAGCAGCAGCATCAGCACTGACCTCAGCATATAGCACACACAAATGTAGCAGAGCTGCAGTAGCCCCTAGCATTCTCTCAGTTAAAATTCCCAAGTCTGTACTCCAATGGTGCAGAGTATGGGGAGAAAATCAGATTGTAAGGTATATGCATACTTTATTGTGTTCTGCTGCAGATGCAGCCTGTGTGATTGTCTAACTATGATGTATTTCACCTGCCAAGTACATCACTGAGGGATTGGAATACCCAGTTTAGATGGAACAGGGGCCGTCTGCATGTCCTCCCTGTGGTTGCGTGGGTTTCCTCCGGGTGCTCCAGTTTCCTCCCACATCCCAAAAACATGCAGTAAGTGGATTGGACACTCTAAATTGGCCCTAGGTGTGAGTGTGTGCATGTGTGTGCCTTCTGTGGAAGGCTGGGCACTTGGCTGGCAACTCAACACTGTAACACTCCACTGCCAATCATGAGCAGAAAGATGATCCGCTCTGGTGACCCCTAACCAGGACAAGCCAAAAGAAGAAGAAGGTGGAACAGGGGCCATCAGCAATTTATATGTGATTGGCTTTCTCAGCCATTTTTTTTTTCTCTTTTTTCGACAGCCTTCCTTGCTAAGCACTGTGGTGTAGTGTGCAAACCTGCCCTGTGATATATACAATGCTCAGCAGTCAATAGACATACCCCATGAACGGGCATGCTCAGCACAGCTCAAGCCAACATAAACATGCTCCCCGAAGCTAAATACAGCTTAGCAGCACTGGACACAGCTCCCCTGCTCAGCTCAGCAACACAACATGCTAACAGGTGCCACTGTGATCCAATGTGCTTAAAGAAACAGAGCACACACCTTTTTGATATCAGCTACCTCTTATGTGGACACCAACATGATTTTGGGATACTATACTATTCCAGGTCCAGCCTCCTTAGCAACCACAGACATCTACTATTGTATATACTCCATGCAAGGCTCTATAATGCATTATTGTGACATATTTTATTTTTTTCGTTTTTACACTTTCAAATTTTTTTTTGCATAACGGCATCTTTGTGCACTGCTGCACAATGCACAAACATAATATGGGTATTAAAAATATATATATATGTGTTAAATATTTTTTCATTACTTTCTGGGCACAAATGTCTCGCAGTAAGACGCTGTCCGGTTCGATTCTCAGCTAGAGCGTCTTCTGCATGGAGACATGCGTGAATGGGCGTACCTTCATTGAAGGTTGTGCATCAAGCCTGGCAAGCCGGTACGTAAAAATCAACTGCCAATCATTAGCGGACCGGAGTTCCACTGTGGCGACCCCTAACCAGGAAAAGCTGAAAGACACAAACAAACAAAACTTTCTGGGCACAAATGGCATAGTTTTGCACATATTTGTGTCTGCTTTGATATTTCTGACCTTCTCACAGGGCTTTTACAACCCCTGTTCACGTGTTAATTTCATGTACACAGAATTTTTCCATGTACATTTCTGACACTAACACGGGATCTGCACAACTGCCTATCTGCTTGCTGGATCACTCTACACCCTCATTTGCATGCAATTCACTTGCTTATGTGGTGATCTGCATGCCACAAACACTTCTGAAAAAATACAGAATGCTAAAGTAAATGCAATTTATTCAGTGGAGAAATGCAACTGGCTAAGTAAAGCTTACAATTGTCTTTCACTAAGGCATGGAAAAACTGTATTACGCAGAATAATATGTAATTTTCTTAATAAAATTATATTAGTTTGTGCACACCCCCTCAGCTCTGTTTACTAGATAACACGGCTGCTTACTTCTGTGTAAGCTCCATGACACTATGCCTACATGGAAAATTAATCCATATAGGCTTTCTTGAATTCCCCTATACTCATTTCAAAAACTTGTGACCTTCTATAAATCCAAATACTACCTTACAAATAACATGAGAAAATATAGCAACTGCTTTCCTTGTATCATATAAAATGGTTAGAATTACAAAATCACCTGACTTATTCCCATTTAGTCATAGCTCATACCCTATACTACATCAACCAGAAAACTGCCCAGCACTTCAAAAATACTCTTTAAAATTACTCTCCAACAAGAAAGCAATTTCTTAGTTCTCAGTCTTTCCTTATGACCAAAACAAAAATCTATGGATGATTCATTTTATTCTGTGTCACAAAATTACAGAATTCTATCCCTCTCTGCATAATGCGTACTTCAGATATGCATAGTTTTACGTTTCTTCCTAAATAAAATGTCTCTCAAACTTGCTTATGCTCCTGTCATACTTCTGACTAGCACTAACTTATTTCCCAAATATTTTACTGTTTTGATTGCTGCAACCATCCTCATTTCCCTTTCTGTTTAATATTCATAGCACTGACATCTCTAATAGGGCACTAGTTGCTGTCACTTTCAAAAAAGTCTTTGTGGACTTTATTGATTTATTTATTTTATTTACTTATTTATTTACCTCTTGAAATAAAGAAAATTAACTAATTCTTTACTTAAAATAAGTAAGTAAGTAAGTAAATAAATAAATAAATAACAGAATGACTATAAAAATGCTTGTCAATGACGTTCAAAACAGCTGTAGAAGTCCTACTCCTGTTCAGACTGGGACCTCCTGGAGCTGTGGACACAGGGTGGCTGCCTGAATCACCTGTATTATAATCTGGCACTGAGCCTTGGGTGTTTATTTGTTAACTATTGGAGGATATTAATATCTAGATTTTCTTTTAAATACATGTAGTGCAATTGAGGCATAAACCAAGGCATTCAAAAAATATAAAGTCCAACACATCTTTCAGGGAAAGAATTTTTTTGTAATATTATTTGAGAAAAAATACAGAATGCTAAAATAAATGCAATTGATTCAGTGGAGAAATGTAACTGGCTGAGTAAAACTTACAATTGTCTTTCACTAAGGCATGGAAAAACTGTATTATGCAGAATAATATGTAATTTTCTTAATAAAAATTATATTTGTTGCCTCCAAATATTTAAACAGTAGAAAAATGTTAGAAAAGTAATGTATACTCTCAATGAAATTCCTACAAATGAAAATACAGCAGGATAATTAGGATATATAAAGGATTATTTATTCAATTCAGTAACTGGGATAGAGCACTGATCCAAATGGATATATTTCAGTCTCATCCCAGGCAAATATAAATGAAAAGCAAGTTAACAAGAACTGCAATGAAAATAAACACATTTTTTGTGAAGATAGCAATGAATCAGTAACAGCAATAATAAAATAAAAAAAAATGATAAGAGTAAATAGGAAGGGATGGTTAGTAAGGCGGGAAGAAGAGGAAGAGAGTGAAATAGTGAATAGATAGAATGCAAAGTATAAAATATAGCAAAAGTAATGTAAGGGCACATGAAATTTAACTATATACAATACGTACAATGTGAAAGAGATGTCACATAGTGTAGAGAAAGACAAAGGTGCCAAACTAGGGAAGGGGAGTAAGAAAAAAAAGTGATGTGTCCAAAGGGAAGCCATCTTTAAGATGTCTTGGAATGAGAGGTTTGAGGTGAGGCCTTTAAAATTAGAATGGAGGGATTCGCAGAGCTTGGGCCTTAGGATGGAGAAGGCATGTTTAGTGCAATGAAATATGGTTTTGGGACATTGAAGAAGTGGACCAGAGTCATTAAGACTTCTTAGATCATAACAAATGCATTCATTTTTTTTGCCACCTACTGTTTATTGAAGAAAAAAATTCAGTTTCAAAAAGTACTTGAGGATATCTTTACATTCACTGCCACAGTATTCTTAACATAAGGGATTCCCTGCTGTGGAAGACTGACATCTGGCCAGTCTACCAAAGACTCTTGTTGCTTTAATGGTGCACCATATATCACCCAAATGCTGCTTGTGTGGCATAGGGAATTAAGGTGATGTTCAAACCTATCATAGTCAGAACTTTGCTTCCAGTCCAAACATATCTTTTCAGCATTGGTCTGTTTACCTGTGCCTATTTTCTGCCAGTCGAATGCATCTTCATTCTCCAGTGCCTACCTATGCCTGTTTGATGACTTCTTTGCAGTTGCAGATAAGTGCCCCATTGGGGATTTTGTTTTTTCTTGTCTTATTTTGTGCTCCTTGGGGTTAATGTCATCTAGGAAGGGTAAATGCCAGTGTGGGAGACAGATTCCCCTTAAAGACTGCCACAATAAGTGTCTTTTTTGTCTAGGAGCTTCTCATGACAATGACTTTCTTCTCTTTCCTTGTATCTTGAGAACCAGCATCTTAAGCTTCTCGCAAAAGATGCAGTGGAAGGAATCTTCTTCCCTGAGGGTCAGTTGTTAGGGAAGAAGAAAGTGAAAAGGTACAACCAGAATCTTCTGCTGTCCAGCCTCTGCCAGGTGTTTCTCCTGAGGTCATTACAAACCCAGAGGCTCACCTGGCTGTGTTGTTCGATTTCTCTGCTTTAACCATGTTGGAGGCCATTGAGGATCCAGCTGGCAGCACATCCAAAGAGGCTTTGCAGGCATCTGTCTTGGACATTCAGAGGCAACCATAGTTGATTTGTTCTGAGGGACCCAGGGGAGTTCCTCCATTTTTAGCTGGGGAAAAAGTTCCTACTATTGTTCTCAGCTGTCATCCTGGGTCTGAGCCTTCTCAGTGATTTGGAGGAGACGTTCTCTTAAAAAAGAAACAAAAACTTAAACACGCTTCTTTTCCTCCTAGGGATCAACAAAGTGACTGGCATGCCTTTACTCAGGGGCTATTTATGGATTTGATGTCCTTAAAGCCTCCTCAAGGGGTTTTGGTTAGTGCTCCTCCTTGTTCCTCTATTCCCCTTAAAAGGCCTAAAGAACAGGATTCTTCTGATGATGAATCAGATTCTGATAATGAATCCCTGACTTATTCTACTCATATTCCTTTTCCTTTGGACTACAGGTCAGAGAATGAATCTATTAGTCCAGATGTTCCTTTTGAGGAAATTTTCTTTGGTGACACACTCTCTAGAATGATGGATTTTTTTTTTTAAGTTGGATTGTGCTCATGCCTTTCATGTCCATAACAGGTACTATGAGTTGCTGCAGTTGGAATCTCCTAAGCCTCCTGTTATTCCTCCTATTTTGGCTGCTTTGCTGGATGCTTTTTCCAGTGCCTCTCATGCACCTGATTCTCTGCCCCCTGCTCCCAAGAAACCTGTCAGGTTTTATAGGGTGCCTGAGGATTGTACTTTTTTATATAATGTCCTGCTGCTGACCCCTCTGTAGTGTTGGTAGCCTCTGATAGGCCATCTCAGTTGCTTCCTTCACCCAAGTTATTGTCTTCTGACAATGACAGCAGAGCAATGTAAAGGCTGGGTAAGCAGGTTTACACTTCTGCTACCCTAGCTTTTAGGGCTATTAATTATCAGACCCAATATGTCTAGGTATGTGTCGGTTCTTCTTTCTCAAGTCAGTCAACTTATTTCTGATTTTCCAGACTCTGTGTGTAAAATTTTTGTTATTTCCTTGTTAGGGATTTCCTCTCAATTCATTTGTCATTCTACTAAATGTAGTTGTGATGTGGCAGATGCCTCTTTTAGGGCTGCTGTTTTTGGTAGTGATGAGGAGGTATTCCAGGCTTATGCTTCAACCTTTTCCTGATGATATTACGGCGAAGTTGATGGATGCTTCTCTGGATTCTAAGCTTTTGTTTGGGGAAGCTGCTGCTGGTTTGTTATAGCCCTTTCAGGATAAGGGTAAGGCCTTACATGAGCTTAAACATGTGTTTGCTTCTCCTATGCCTAAATTTCAGAGAAACTACCCGTCTAAGCCTGCCTTTGTTTGTAGGCAATCTCGCCCTTCCACTAAAGGTAAGAAGAGTGGCAAATGGACTCCTTCTGCTAAGACTCTTCAGTTTTCAGGCACTCTAAAGCCTTCTTTTCCAGACAAACCAGGTGCTGTATGACTATCCATCCCTTTCTAGCCACATTCCTCTTTCTCTTCACCTTTCTCTTTCTCTTCCTGTTTGGCTTCAGATCACTCAGGATTCTTGGGTTCTATCAGTCATTCGTCAGGGATACTTCATGGTGTGGAAATCCTGTCCTCCTTTTATGGGCATTCCTCAGTCTCCTTGAGACCAAGTTCTCTTTTTCCCAGAACCTCTTCAAAATCTCTTAACTCATGGTGCTATTCAAAGAGGTGTCTGTGTCCCAAAGGAGGAAAGGGTTCTACTCTAGGGCACTTGGAGCCCTATTCTAGACTTCTCTCATCTAAACACTTTTCTAAAAGTGTCTTCCTTTCAGATGTTGTACCTTCAGATTCTGTTTCCTCTCTTGCACTCTCAGGCCTCTATGGTGTCTTTCGATGTCAAGCATGCTTATCCCCATATTCCAATCCATACTCTTTTCAGGAAGTTTTTGCATTTCTCTGTTGCTTCTTAGCATTTTTAATTCTTTGCTCTGCTCTTTGGCCTTTCTATTGCCCCAAGGGTATTCACTAAATGCCTTGCTCCTGTGATTGCTTTTTGCAAGCTTCAAGGGATCCAGATATTTACTTGGATGACATGTCAATTTAGTTGTCCTGTCTAGACACACTTTTGCAAAATCTTAGTTTTGCCGTTTTCCTTCTTCAAAGTCTAGGGTTCACTATACATTTCAAAAAGTCTTCTTTGACTCCTTCTCAGGATCATATTATTTTGGGTTGCAGTTCAGACAGTGTCAGTGCTGGCTTCCCCACCCCCTCCAAATGCCTCGACTCTCATTTCTTTCTTTCACACTCTTCTTCCTCTGGCTTCCATTACCACCAGGGAGTTTCTGAGGACTCTGGGTTTCAAGGCATCAACCATTCCACTGCTCCCTGTGGCCAAATTTCACATGAGAAAGTTTCAGTTGTTTCTGAAGTCAGTATGGTTTCAACATGCACATCCTCTAGACTTTGTAGTTCCTCTTCTTCCTTGTCTCAGACAGGAACTTCACTGATGGATTCAGCAGTTGTCTCTGAATCCAGGGATCCCTTTTCATCCCCTTCTTCCCTCTCAGGAATTGTTCACAGATGTTCCGACATGGGATGGTGGGGTGACGTTTGGTTCCCTAAAAGTTCAGGGGTCTGGTCGCCTCATCAGCAGAAGGAGCATGTCAATGTCAAAGAGCTAAGAGCTCTTCTGCTGGCTCTTTTATCCTCTTTTCTCTACAGGCCCTGTCATAGTATTTACAGACAATACCACAGTGATGTGGTATATCAGCCAACAGGGAGGAATGAGTTCTAATCTTCTCTGCTGGTTGACATTTCTAGTATGGAATTTTGCTAAGTATCAAGTGACTCCTCAGGCAGTTTATATCCCTTCTGGTCAGAACATTGTGGCAGACACTCTGAGCCAGTCCTTAACTCAGTCCCATGAATCGATGCTCCCCAAGGTTGTGTTTCTGGACATTATCCACAAGTGGAGCATTTTGCCTCCCATCTGAACAGACAGCTCCCTCTGTTTTGAGCCAGAGTTCCAGGTCCTCTTGTGTGGAAGGTAGATGCCCTCTCATTTTCTTGGAAGGGGATGTTTCTTTATGTATTCCCTCCCCTTCCTCTCATTCCGAAAGTCCTGTTCAAAATTCAACAGGATGCTCCCAAAGTCTTGTTGGTGACTCCCTTTTGGCCACAATAGCACTGGTTCCCTCTTCTTCTGAATTTAGCCAGGGGAAATCATCACAAGTTACCTCACAGGGTGGATCTACTCTCACAAGACAAGGGGTTTCTCATCCATCCCCACCTATCCACATTTCAACTGACACTGTGGATGATAGAATTTTGATTCATCATAGGCACCTTTTTTCTGAGGATGAGCTGCAAGTCCTGCAGGAGGTCAGAAAACCTACTACACGAAAATCCTACTTATCCAAATGGAACAGATTTTCTATTTGGTGTCTCTCTTGTAAACTTGATCCACTTACTGTGGATGTTCCTTTGGTTCTCCATTATTTGTGTGAGCTGCTCAGTGCTAGTTTGGCTTATTCTTCTATTAAGGCCCACTTATCAGCTATCTCTGCCAGTCTGCCTTTTTCTCTTTCTTTAGCTTCTAGATTTGAGGTGGAACAATTTCTTAAAGGCATCCTTAATATTAGACATCCCAGGAAGCCTGTTCCTCCTCCTTGGGATCTTAAATTTTGTTTTGGAGAAGTTGAATTAGGCTGCTTTTGATTCTTCTGCTTCAGCGTCCTTGCAACATTGTTCCTGGAAGGCTGTACTTTGGTTAGCTCTTACTTCTGGTTTTAACTCTTTCTCTTATTTTTTATGCCTGTATGTTATCTGCTGCTTTGAGATTTTAAGGGATGACTTATAACTAATGGAATAAATGGCTGCTTTTGTTCAACAGTTCTGTGGTGACTTTCTTAGCTCTTACTTCTACCAGATGGGTGTCTGAGTTACAAACCCTTATGGCTTGTCCTCCCTTTCTGATCATTCATGAGGGCAGAGTGTCCTTACGCACTAACCCTTCTTTTATGCCTAATGTGGTTAATGAGCTATCACTTAATAAATCTATTAATCTGCCTACTTTTTTCCTTTCTCCACAAACTGACAATGAGAGGGTGCTGCATACTTTGGACATGCATAGGCAAATCAAGGTTTATTTGAGAAAGACTAAGGCTATTAGAAAATCTGATTATTTATTTCTTTTTATCCAAGAGCTTTGGGACTTGCTGTATGCAAACTATTTCTTCTTGGATTTCTAAAGCCATTTCTTTTAGTTGCACTTACTGTGCATACTTTCACCAAGCACTACAAGTTGGATGGTATCTCTCGAGCTAGGGCTGGTTTTACTAGTGCCATTCTTCATGGCTTTTTAGGGGACTGTTTTGCTCTTTCCACCTCCCTAGTTTTCTCTGGAGCTTTGACACTATCTCATATGTTAAGAATATATGTATGTATATATATATATATATATATATATATATATATATATATATATATATATATATATATATATATATATATATATATATGTGTGTGTGTGTGTGTGTGTGTATATATATATATATATATATATATATATATATATATATATATATATTGACTTGCAATGTCAGCATTATTACAGCCATGATTGGTTTGGGCTTGATAAGAACTGTTTATATTATATATCAAAATTTTAGCACATTGCAAAAAGCTGAAAGCCTTTTAAATGGTTTACACATTTAACTTGGCCTTGAAGTTTGTCATGTCTTATAGTTTGTGCAGTAGAGTAAGGCTCTGAGCAGTTTATAAACTGCTTTCTTTAGTCAAGGTTACAGTGTTTGATTCCATCAAAATTCATTTGGATGATATGTGATTTTCAGCAAGTCTTTTAAACAAATAGTGGTCCTGGGTTGTTGCTGAAAAGGTGCACGTGTCCGGTAAGTTGACATGGTTAACAAACAGATATCAAAAATGCCTGTCAGAATCTGTTTTGTTCTCTTTTAACAAGTACCATTAGTGTTTACATGAAAGATTTAACAGGGAGAAATACACAACCTTGTGCAGAATAAACAAAGCTTATAAAGCTGTATGTTTTTAAAAGGATAGTAATTTAATTTATATGACTATAGAGTGGCATGCATATTGACATCTGGTGATAAAAAGGAAAAATTGTACAGGTTTCAAAACCTTATCCCTAACTTTTTCAGTGATAAATAGTCATGAGCTGTGTATTAAGTAACAGAATGAATTATTCAACAATACCTATGCAATTTTCATTTTTACCTGCAGCAGTCAATAACTCAAACCTCCTTACCTAGGCTGTCATAACCTTCCAATGATATTCTATGGGGACACAGGGCTGTATGAGAAAAAAAATCCCCTAAAGCTTCAACATTTTGAAAAATCATACTCAGGCTAATCCTATACTCAAGCATCTGTGGTATCTTAACAGATCTGAAGTTCTAAAGCACATATTTTCAAGTTCAACATATTAACTAATGTACCTTTGTGTTTTATATGAGTTTTGATTATGGTCAGCTCAAAGGCACTATATTACTTTTTTTATTATTTCTTTAGTTGCTAATTATGTTTTAGTCTGCAGCAAGATATTACACAGATATTCAATCCAATACCTAGCAAACTGTGGAAAATAAAACATCATCATTACCAACACCCTTATTCTTATTTTTCTACATGGGGCCTAAGTGTCAGATGTCACCTCATCCCTCATTAAAGTGTCATTCTCCTTCCTTGTTCGGCCTTCATGCCTGAATACCACACTTCATCTCTTACACATTCCATCCATCTCCTGTGTGTATGTCCTCATTTTTTCTTGACTTCTTTCAGTCTCCCTCAAATCTTCTTCACCACACCAACTTCTGCTGTCTATAAATGTGACCATACCTCCTTAATCTGTTCATTTTTACCTTCTCTGCAGCTGGGGATACTTAGGTTTCTACTCTGCTGTCATCATGTATACCATAGTTTGTATCCTGCCACACTATCCAGGGACTTTATCTGCATCTCCTCATGTTTCCTCAAATGTTCTGCCTTCACTGTTCAGGTTTCTGTGCCATTTATCAGCTCTGGTCACATCACTGTTTTGTACACCATACTTTTCAGTGCCTTTGGCACTTTTCTAGCCACATCACCACTGGCACTACTGTGTGCTAAATGGCTGTAGCATCTGTGACTCAAGCTCTTCCCTCCTGAACTAGTCTTCCCTTTTCCTTAACCAGTTGTTACAAAGTTTTGGGGCTGTTAAGCTATCAATCTCAATTTTCAGCTCCAAGCGAGTTCCCCATTTATTTTTCTTTCTTTATTTATTTATTTAACATTTGTTTACCAGGGTGTCCACTCACACTACTGCTTGGAAACCTTCTGTAGCTTCAGATACTGTTATTTGGTTCTTGTTGTTGTTGTGTCTTTCAGCTTTTCCTGGTTAGGGGTTGCCATAGTGGAACTCCGGTCCGCTAATGATTGGCAGTAGATTTTTATGTGCCAAGTTGCTGGCCCTGATGCACAACCTTCAACAAAGGTACGCCCATTCACACATGTCTCCACACAGAAGATGCTCTATCTGAGAATCGAACAGGACAACGTCTTACTGTGAGGTGACAATGCTACCGCAGCACCACCACCATCACAGTCTTGGTTCTTGTATTGTTCTAATATTGACTGTGTCCATGGACCATCACAAATCAGCTTTTTTGGGACCATATCATATGCTTAATCCAAAGCAAGAAATATCCCCTTGGATTGTTTCCTTTTCTTCTCCCTTATTTATCTTGCTGCAGACATCAAGCTTCTTGTGCTATATCTTAATCTGAATTGCTCACCTCATATCTCTCCTTCTACTTCTGTGTGTATTTGTTTATGTATCATCCTGTTCATTTCATATAGTTTGACAGGATTTTGATATCTGCCATTACGCTTTTGGGAGGTGGAAGGAATCCCACACATAGATCATGTAAACTCCACATGAACAGTGCCCACAGAATGCTCTATTGTCAATAGAGACATGAAACCTTGCAAATACTGGAGGTGAGATCTGAACCCTGCAACTTGCATTTGGGAGGTAAAGACTTTAACCATTATGGCAACTATGTCTGCTGAAAACAAAACATAGTAACTTACAAATCAAAATATAAAATTGTACACACTAAAGACATACCTGAAGAACAAAACACCTGCTCACAAATGGAACAGTCCTCAGGCTGAAGCAAACAGTAGCACAATCCAACATAACACAAGTAATATTAATCTTCTGCAAAAATCTTCATGGTAAAAAAAAGAAGATGAAATAGAACAATTCAAAGTTTATTTTCACACAAACAAGCACTTTCGTTTCCCAATGCAAACTTCATCAGATGAAAATCAACAAATCAATGATTATTTTATATGAAAACACCCTCTTGACATCATTCCAAAACCACACATCCAGTTTCATTCTTAGAAAACTATTAACAAATATTCCACCCTACAATGTGTAATTATACATAACAAATCTTAAATATACATATACTTACGTAAATGTATAAATATATAAGTATATGCAAACATACACACACGTACACACACACACACACGCACACACACACACACACACACACACACACACACATATATATATATATATATATATATATATATATTTATATATATATATACACACATACACGCACCCACACACACACACACACACACACACACACACACACACACACACACACACATCTTTCCATAAAACTATGTATATAATTCAGTGTGTAGAATTCAAAAAAAATCAGTGTAAGTAAAAACTGGGAATCTAACCCAGGAGCTTCTGCATATTAGGCAGATGTAATTGCCACTACACTATAGAACCTTTAAAGTATGCAAATCTTTCCATCTTTGTATTGCTTTCAGCTTTAAAATGCTACTAATCGACACCTGTTCATTTAGCCATGGCCAACACAAAGCATTCAAATGTCATTGCCATATAAGCTCATGTTTTTCTAACAATAAGGTCCAGGGTCATTTCCTTTCATTTAAAACTAGAGATTCCAGAACAAAAAACTTGAAACTATGTGTATCATTGCTCATACAATGCTTAGCCAGTGCATTTGTCTCTTTTTTCAGTTTAATTTCTTTTAGATGTTCATATATGCATGCTCTAATTTTCCTATCTGTTTTTCCAACATAAGACATGGACATTGGCAACACAAAGCACAATATACTAGCCTTTCTGCCATACAAGGATATTTCCTATCTAACTTCCATTCATGCCCATTGACTATAACTACATCACTTTCAAGTATATAGGGGCACTGTGGGCAAAATCCACATTTTTTTTCGTACACCCACTTGGTCTTTCTTTTACTTGTCTCTCTATCAAGTCTCTCAAAGTTATTCCTTTTCTATATATAACCATGGGTCTGTCCCCCAAAATGTCCCTAATCTCTTTATCCATTTTCAAAACATGACAGTTTTACATAAGTATATCACAAATCTGATTACTATTTAGACAAAATGTAGTGATAAATGAGGTCAAAAACATATTGCCATGGTTATGGAGGTTCACTATCTCTACACCCCCCCTTCCATCTCAAACAACATACTACTAACACTTGGTATATGTGTTAAACACTCCTTAGATCTTATAATAATATTCAACATAGTCTCTGGAATGATGGGAGCAAAGTATCCCCTTTCCCTTTTATTCAACACCTCCAACATCATTTCATTTATTACATAAATAGGGTAACCGCATCTTAAAAATATACTTTTCAAATTATCACATTCATCTAGAAACAACTCCATTTTACAAACCATTCTGGCCACCCTTACAAATTGTCCCTTTATAACTGCTTGTTTTTGTTTAAAAGGGTGGGCGCTAGAAAATGGAGCAAAGTATCTGAGTATGTCTCCTTTCTAAATATTTTGGATACAAATCTCTTGTTTATTCTATCCTTAAATAGGTGTACATCAAAATATGAAATGTCATCCACCCCCCGAGAATGGGTGAATTTCAGAAAATCATACATCTCATTAATATAGTTCAAAAAACTCGAGATCTCATCCACTGGACCATCCCATAAAAAGAACATAGCATCCAAAAAATGCGTGTAGAGGTTACAATGCTTAAAATACTTTGAATTCAGTAAATATTTTCTCTCCCAATAGAGCATAACAATATTTGCATATATACCACCACAGGGGAACCTATAGCCATCCCTCTTTTCTGCACATACAATTCTTTCTCAAATAAAATAAAATTATTAAATAACACTATTTCCAACAATTGTACCAACACATTTACTTGTAATTCTGGGATGCATTTCCTCTATAAGAAAATCACAAAACCAATTTCAGTGGTGGCTGGTGACTTCAAATTAAAGGGGGGCTGCAGGAGACAGTTGAATGGGTGGGGCCAATGGGAAGGGGTGTGACCAACTTGAACGGGGTGGAGCTATGCTCAAAACCACAACAACTGGAACTTTAATTAAACATGCTGCCCTGGGTGCCAAACTGTCATTACGAGAGTCAAATCAAGACAAAATAAAGTGTGGAAGAAAAAAAATATTTCAATGCATTGGCTACATGACAGCTTACTTAATATCTAGATGGAAACACAAAGGTTGTGAGGCATAAAAAAATAAATTACATTTTAAATATATTACTGGAATGCCAGTCAAAATCAAGTATTAAAAAAACAAGCAGCACTAAACCAAACCACTTCTCCTTGCACTGCAGTTCTAATTATAATTTATATTCAGCTTTATAAAATTACCAAATAACATGCTGAAAGTAGTAATCTCTGTGATACCCCCAGTTGTAAAAATTTTCTAATCCAAAAAAGACCTGCTGCCTGACAACTATCTACTTGCTTCATGAGGAAGACATGATCAAAGTAAAAAATGAACAGCAAACAAGAAACAAGCTCAAGATAAATTGCTTAAAGGATTACTGCACAAGTTATGGACCACACATGATAGATAGGCATTCTGTTTAGTTTATGGGTAAAGCCTGCAAAGATGACTGCAAGTCTCCAACAAATGTAATGAGCTTCTGAAAATACTGTAATCCTGTCCTTTATTACAAATACTGGCATATGCATTCCAATACCTAAGGCTTATACGTTATCTAGTTATGTAAATATTCTCTGTATGGCAACAACAAAAAAGGCTTTCAATGTTGGCAATTATTTAACTGTATGCTTATTAAAGCTTCCTTGCATCTTACAATCTCTGACAAGCTTACCTGATGGTAATTAAAGCATTGCTAGTACCAAGTAACAAAAAAAACAAAGCAAAAACCAAAAAGTGGTAATAACGAACTCAGCCAGCAGACTTGGAACACTAACCACAAGACTTTATTACTGTAAGCGCTTTCGGTAGAGACAATCTCCCCACCTTCATCATCCTTCATCAGCATTGCTACTTAAACACAGAGCAACAGGGCTCTGCGACACCATGCATTTTCTGAATAATAAGAAGCATAAATCAACAGTATAAAAATATGACAGAAAACCAGAACATTATGCAAAATCAAGGACAGACAAAAAGCCACTGTCGTACTTGTGTCTACCTTGGATGGGGGAATACTCTGCACACTTACACTGCATAACTGCTCCTTGCATTGCTTGGACACATCAAGAGGCACTACATGGGGGAGTGGGGTGCAACAAGTATGTCACAAATTGAAATGTCTCTGGCTGATGGGGATGGCTCTGACACTCCTACCTCTCAACCTCAGAGAAAGAAATCTGGACAAAGCCCTACATAAAAGTGGGACACAACCCCAAAAATAAGGACAATTTTTAAATATTGCTCTTATAAACTTAGAAAGATAATAGAATAGTAGTAGGTCTTGCATTAGTATGAATTTTTTGAAGGATGTGAAATTTGAAACTCAAATGTCTGCCATTATTTTCTAACTTCAGTCTTTAATGATTTGCTACTAATTTGCCACAAAACCATAATTTTATGAAAAATGCACCAAAAAATGTGATGCAAAAATATAAAATTGCCACACAATGCTGCTGTCAAAGAAGGGACACATTTTTAATACTGGTACTGTTAACTTGAGGATCTGACAACATTAGAGAATCTACATGCATTTCTGAAATAAAAGTAATCTATAACTCTGATCATTACAGTTATTTATAATTGTAAGCCTTCCACATTTTCTTCCAAAATTTCAATTTTGCGGAGGGATTATTAGGGGAAGAGCAAAATTTTGAGCCAAAATTGGGGACAGTTGAGAGGTTTGGATATTCCTAATTCTATAAAGCAATTTATTTGCGTGTACCACTCAACCTCTTAATGCAGGAAATCTGGACAAAGCCAAATATATTGGGGGAACATACAAATAGTACTAAAAATTGCACTTCTATAAACTTATGACAGTCATTAGAATAACAGGTCTGGCTTTAGCATGCATTTTTCTGAAAGTTATGATGTCTGAAAATTAATGTTTGTCATTATTTAGTGACTTCATTCCTAAATGATTTGCCAGAAAACCACAAATTTTATGAGGAACAAACCAAAAATAAGCAAAAATCTATTAATTCTGCAAAAATCTGGACAGTTGAGAGGTATAGTTCATCCAGGGCTGTCTTTGAGTTTGCTGCCCCCCCCCACACACAAAATCATGGTCGAATGGAGCCTCCCCCCTGCAGCCATTCCAATGTCCCATTCCTTGGTTATTTTGCCCTACTTACCATAAACACTGTAATGTGCATACTGATTTACTTCTGCGAAGATTTGGATTTCATTTGAAAGTTTTATTTTACATTTTACAACACAAACACTTAATATATATCTGCTAATCAAAAACTGTCCAATTCAGAATATTTCCATTATAAAAGTCTACTCAAACTTCTACAGTCCAGTAGTAACAGTAAATATGCACAATCTCTGAAGTAGTAAAAGTCAGCTAAATAATTCCACATTAAAGAAATCTGTAACTAATGAAGAGGTTGCTGTTAGCAAACAACTTCATATTTCATTGTTTCATCTACAAATAAAGTGCCTGTTGCCCTTGAGGAATAAATTGCCTATGTTGCATTAAAAAATAAGCTAGTAATATTGCAATAGGGAATGGATGATAACAGGTTCATTGTTACTAGGTATCTTTGTCAAAAAGGACTGCAGCATCCGCCCCCCGTTACAACACAGTACATTATCAGCAATGCATCTACCTACTGTGGGAGTAGAACCCACAGCCAA
Source organism: Protopterus annectens (assembly GCF_019279795.1). Classification (NCBI taxonomy): domain Eukaryota; kingdom Metazoa; phylum Chordata; order Ceratodontiformes; family Protopteridae; genus Protopterus; species Protopterus annectens. Next base: position 197,620,756 of record NC_056725.1, on the reverse strand, counting down.
CTGCATCACAAACAAGTACATGACCTGTTGTGCTATTAACAATACAAGCAAATTCAACATAAGCAGTACTAAACTTTAGTTCCCCTGCAGCTCTCAGCTCTCTTATTTGTATTAGTTTTATTTATATTTTATTTTATTTTTCCTTTCACCAACTGCAGCTTTTTTTAGGACTTGTGGTTAATGATGGAAAAAGAAATGGTGGGAACAGTAAAAGATTGCAATCTTGATGCATGGGTTTTGTACCAGACTAGGTGCTCTTCTTTTTACCAGTGTCTTTCAGATTCTTGCTATGGAGCATCAAGTGACAGAATTCTTGTCATATGCTATCTGCTTTGAAAATTTAGTAACATTAACATTAAAGTCTTTTTAAAATGCACCTAAGCTTAATTATATCCTTATAAAAATATTATAGGGTACTTATAGATTATCTACATATGTATGCCCCAAACAGCCACCTGTGTTTAGTTTCCTACCTCCTCATCTAAATGCCAGAGGTGAATAAGCCTGTGATTTTTGAAAAAGAGTCAAGCCTGAGCCAAATTAAGGGTTTGACTTGACATTTAGAGCCACTTAACAGCAAAGCTAGAGCTCAAAGTGGAGGAAGTAAAAGTGGAGCACTACCACCTGCCTCCTCCCAAAAAAACAGCTACAGACTATGAAGAAAGTAAAACATTAATGACATATTTTAACTTGTTCCTCAGAGACATAAACACTGCCCCTTTTTCCCAACATGCTATATGTTGGTGTTCAACAAATGCCTGTGTTCTTCACATAGTCTACCATCACCCAAGATAGTCACCTACTCAGTGACACCGATATCATCTTGTGGAAAAGGTGACCCAGCCAGTTGCAACCACTTAGTTCAATATGCAACAACAAAGCCTAAAATTGTACTTTTATATACTTGCCAGCTTCTGCAATAACAGACTTTGCATTGCCATGCATTTTCTGAAGAATATGATGTCCGAAACTCAAAACGTGTCATTATTTAGTGACTGTAACATCAGGGGTAGTCAGTTGGTATGAAACACTCATTAATCTATTGCAATTCTGTCTTCATATACATGAGGATGTTCCCCCACCCAAAGCAAGGCCAATCAATTGCTATTTCAGTATCTTTTCTCTTTCATGCTCAGATTACCTACCTCTCCATCACAGAAGTAATGGCCACAAGACTCAGTTCTCTCACTAAACCTCCAATCACTGTAACAGATTATTTAAAAAATGAATATCTCAATAATCTGCAGAGCTCTCAACCTTCACTCTTAACAGTGTGGAACACTACCTCTCATAACAGCAGAAAATAGGTAAATGGAGAACACTTCCAATAACTTCATCTAAAATACTGTATGCATGTTTAAAATACATATCTATTACTCCAAATAATAAAACACACACACACACACACACACACACACACACACACACACACACACACACACACACACACACACACCAGTACCTTACTATGGTAACTGCTCTGATAAATCCACTTCTTCTGCTCGTGCTCCGGTTGTAAATCCACTTCTTCTGCCTGCCCGCAAACGTACCTCACTAACTCTTCTCTCTTCCCAATGCCCGTGAATGTTTCCTCCGGATGTCTGCTCACTAAACCTTCCCTGTAGCTTCAGCCTGCAGGTGATGCAGTCCGACGTCCTTCTGTGGCGGTCATCGTCAGACTCATCACCTCCACAGACTTCTGGGTTGCAGGGCACAGATGGCTTTCTTCCTTATCCGGATTGCCTAACAGGCAGTCTGGATAAGGAAGAAATCTATCTGTGCCCTGCAACCCAGAAGTTTGTGCGGGCAGTTCAGGACTCATTTCCTTCTTTTTTTTTTTTTTTTCCTGTATTGATTTTATGTTTGTGGTTTTGTTTTCATTTCTTTTCACAGGCGGAAGGGCTGCAGTCCTGCAGTCCTATAGCACGAGCCGCCCCGACCAATTTACACCCACATCATGTTGGATAACAGAGTATAAATCTTTAATGTCAATTGTGATTTATACAAAATCTTCCTGGAAGGTAGTCACATCAACTTTATTTAAAAAATCACATGAATCTCTACATATTTTGGGTTCCCTCATTACCAAGTCTTTCAGTTTGAAATCAATAAATTTGGTTATTAGGTACGTTATTGAACCCCTGACATCTACAATTGGATGCATTTGTAGTTGAAACACATTTTTATGCAATTTAGGGAGCCTGAAAATCCCTGGTATTCTGGGAAAAGGACACATCCATATAATTCAATTCAGAAATAGAAATGCTCCCTTCTGTAAATAAACCATGAAGTGCCCCTTTTATGGCCCTGTAAGCCCCATTTAACTGATTTAATGAACCATGCTCATATGTCTCTGTAAAGAGAATTTCCTTCATTTTCGCTTCGTAATCACTTTTATTCATAAATCCAAGTCTGCCCCCTTTATTGGGCTTCATTATCCTAATGTAATTATTAGCACTTAACCTTTTCAGTTCCTCTCTTTCAAAAAAAAAAGTCATGTTATTTCTCATCTGGTTACTATGTATATTCATATATCAGAAATCTAGTTCACACAATTTCTCATATAATTCAATTGTTCCATGAAGTGGGGGATTATAGGTACTTGAAATGCCTAGGGGTTTAGCTGGCAGTTTGACGCCATGAAATAATAACTTAAAATTCAACTTCTTACAAATAATTTAATATCTATCAGGACATTAGGTAAATTCATCTTTTTGTTTGGGACAAAATTTTAACTCTTTGCAAATACATCACAACAGATTCAATCAACAGCCACAGAGGAAAAATTATATAATTTAAAATCATTTTCAGTATTCACAATTACCATGGCCAGTGGCAGAACATCTGCAGCAGAATCTGAAAGAATCATTGGGTCTAAAATCTCCCTCTGCCCCCCCCCCACCTTTGTAACTCCCCCATTGTGGTTGGTTGTTCATAGAATCATCTTCCCTCCTGGGGGATTGCATCTCTGCCTCTGTTGTAAATTTCTCATTCACTCTGAGTGTCTGAGATAGGGTTGTTCCTCCGCTCTAAAAAAAACAGTCTGTTGCATACTTTCTGCATTAACATCAGGTACAACTGGTGGAGAACCAGTGGTGTAGCTAGAGTTTGTTCCACCCATGGCAGACTTTAAGTTTGCCACCCATCTCTTTCACAAAATAAAACATAATACATATACAAAATTAAACATAATACACATCATAGTCTAAAAGTAAATGAAGGAATCACCAAAACATGGCAGTGAAATGCAACCATTTTAATAAAACGTGTATAAAAACTTATATACACAAAATGGGTAAGCGTTTTCACAACTCAGATGTTGCTTCTTCAGACCATATAAAACAAGACAGCATTCACAAATTTAAACTACAAATATAAAGTCGTCTGACTCAAAAACCTCCAATCACAGTCTAGTATTCAACTAAGAACGGATCATAATAGCAACGTATCATTCCATACAAAACATGATACAAGCATAATCATTTAAAACAGATCACACATAAATGCTTCCTCATACATTCCATTTATATCATAATAGGATTAGGGATGACAGTAATGCATTAGCAAAGCATGCAATAGATTTATGTGACAGACATACATTTAAATTCCTCGTAGTTGAAAAATTAGAAAAAAGTCCACATCTGAGTGATTTTTGTAATGATATGGAAAAGTCAAAATTAAGATGGATAATTAAATTGCAGGCATAGGGAAGGGTTTGAATGGGAAAGTACTCCTGAAACCCATTCTTTAGATGTGTGGTCTCTTTAAATTGTTGTTTTAGTTGGAACACCCTTCATCCTTGGAGGGTATCTTGTGTCTTTGGTGATAGTACAGATCACTCATAATAAAAAAGTGAAAAGGACATCTAGAAAAACAAATAAGAGTTTTTTTAACTATACTTTTAAATAATTATTAATTATAACAATCTGTAAAGCTTTTCTTGCTTTTCTCTTAGCAAAATTGTCAATGAGATTATCAAAGTCAATTTTGTCTGTCAGTTGGTGCTCTATAGAGAGTATGGCAAGGTTTCTTAAACTGAATGTGCTCATGGTAGATCTCAAGTATTTTTTATCAGTTTTAGCTTTGAAAAACTTCTCTCACAGCTAGCAACACTAACAGCAATTGTGAGGAACTTTCACAGCAGTATTACAATATTTGAAATTGATTTCCCTAGACTGTATTTCTGAAAAAACTGCAAAAGTTCAAGGGGGCCTTCCCTCCACATCTCTGTTTCTTCTTGCTTAGCAGCAACAACAATGAAACTTTGAAGCCTTTTTCTCTCAATGAAAGCTCTTCCTTATCAATGTCACTGTGATCATCATGTTGTAGTTGACACTCGTAGACATCATTCAAATAATTCATTGGAGTAAGGAAAGCATATTTCTCAGAAAACATTTCCCTTTGCAGTTCAGTTTCATATGGTAATTCAGCATCATCACTTGATCCTTCACCAAACATTTTTTTTTTCTTCTTTCTACATCATCACTGACGCCCTTCCTTGGCTATTCCTAGATCATTACAAACTTCTTTGGCATATGTTATTGCACTGTTCACTAGCTTGTCCCTATTTTCAATTTAAAATGTTTTAAAGCTCCAAGTTTTATATCAGGATGCTGTATATTTAATCCTTTAGTTTGTAGGTAAACCTGTGTACCATTAATTTCTAGAAGAACGGATTCCCTCAGACCAAGGAAGCACAGAAAGGAAAATGACGGCAAAGCAGGAAGTAGTGCACCAGCATCTGACCTGGTAATTGTATTTTCTTCTTTACTAGTTAAATCTTCTAAAGCATTTAAAATGCCTGAGAATTTTTGTTATGACAGTTACACCTCTGCCCCTTGCACTCCACCATGTTTCTATTATGCACTTGAGACTTTGACAAGTGACCAAAGTAAGAATATCCCAATGATGAGTTGAGGACAAAAAAAAGTGAACAAACACACCAAAGTTCCAAAAAACGTGACAGACTTTATAGCAACAGAAGCTGCATATACACAGGCTAAATTCTACATATGATTAGTGCAAGCAACAAACTCTGCTTTTCTATTAACTTCTTTTATGTGTCTCTAAACAACAGTATATTGTCCAGCCATCACAGCAGCATTTTCATAAGCTTGCCCTCTACAATGTTGAATATCAATTCCATCATGTTCTAGTTTTTCAAAATCATACTTGAAATATTCTTTGCAGTTTTTCCTTTTGATCCAATAAAAACAAAAAATGATTACACTACCTTTACTTTATCTCTGTCAGTCATAACATAGAGTAAAACTTGGCTCATCTGATCCTTATGAGAAATATCAGGAATGCTGTTAAGTATTATAGAATAGTACTTGGCTTGATTAACTTGTTCTATGATTTTGCTTCTTAAGGGGAAGTTCAATGAAGCCTACACAGAGTAATTTTCCATGTAGGCATAGTGGCACTGGCCCAACATGGAAGCCAGCAGCTGAGCGATCCAGTTAATAGAGCAGGGGGGAGTGTGCATGAGCGTGCAGACAAGGAAGTGTCCGTGGAATACAAATCACCTCACAAGCAGGTGAAACCCATTCAAATGAGGGTGATTTACAATCCAATAAGCTGCACAGTAGCCATGTAGGAGGCATGTTGGTGTCAGAAATGTACACCAAAAGTAACCGAGTACAGAAATGAAAAAAAATTAAACAGGGGCTGCAAAAGACCAGGAAGAAGGCTGGATATTGCAAAGTAGGGATAGAAACAGCCAGAACTATGCCCATTCCCAGTGAGTCTAAAAATCAATGCAAATTATTATAAAATACTAATTTTTCTAATGCACATATTACGTTTGTGTAGCGCGCAGCAACAAGCAAACATGACATTATGCAAAAAAATATTAAAATGTTGAAAAACTGAAAATAAGACATTTGCAAAAATAATGCATTATAGTGCCCTGCATGCATAGTGTACAATGGCAGATTTCAGTGGCTGCTAAGGAGGCAGGCCCTGGAGTAGTGAAGTATACAGGGGATATGCAAGGATCTATATGCAAATGAGCTGGGGCTGCTGAATAGCAAAAATGGGACACTGTATACAAAGATAAAACCTGTGTAGGGCCAGAATTGTGTTGGTGTTAGTAGATCAGGTAGTTGACATCAAAAGGCGGTGTGTCACACTGTGTTTAAGCAGATTGGAGCTCAGCAGAGCCCGTTTATGCTCAGCTAAGCACAGCTAAGAAGGTGGGTGTGTGCAGTGTTGCTATGTTTTGTTTAGCTGCGGGGCTCAAGTTTTAGCTGGTTTAAGCTAAGCTGAGCATGCTCATGCATGGAAGTGTATCTAAACTGCTGACCACTGTTTATACTAAAGCCATGGATTTGTGTGGCATGCCCCAGTGCTTAGCAGTGAAAGAAATTTAAAAATAAATACAAGGAAATAGCCTGGGAAAGCCAATCACATATAAATGACTGACACTAGGCCATTCAAAACCTTCAATGATAGACCTGGCAGATGGACTGCATCATAGCCAGTCACACAGGCTTGCATATGCAGCACACCACTATAATGTATGCATACACCCATCAATCTGATTTTCCCACATACTCTGCGCCATTGGAATACACACTTGAGAATTTTAACTGACAAAATGATAAGGGCCGCTGCTGTTCTGCTACATCTGTATGTGCTAGAGGCTGAGGTCAGTGCTGGTGCTGATGCTGATAATAGGCCTAGACTGAGAAGGAGAAGAGTGTTCAGGCCCAGGGTAACCTTCCAGGAGATACATAAGCTGGAGATAGTAGAGTGCTACAGAGTGAACAGAGACATACTACAAGAACTCACCAAGCTTTGATGCCCTCAACTCAGACCCAGAGCCAACAGAGGGGAACCCATACCAGTGGTAACAAAGGTATGTGTAGCCTTTAGGATACTAGCTACAGGTACTTTTCAAAGAAAATCTGGGGACATGATGGGGAGCATTATCATGAATATGTGTGCTGGCAGCCTGGCAGTTATCATGACTCCCACATCTGGCACTCCTCACAAATGTAATAGATTTTTGCCAGGGGGGGGACATCCCATACGGCCATCTACTGGGGGGTGCTGGGTACACACTGGAACTGTGGATGATGACACCCATCAGAAATGCACACACACCTACCGATGAATGCCATAATGAGGCACATGCACAAACTAGGAACATCATAAAGCGTGTGTTTGGGCTCCTCAAGTCACAGTTCCACTGCCTTGATATATCTGGTGGAGCCCTGCAGTACTCTCAAGCCACCTGCACACACATGCTCACAGTATGTACCATGCTACACAATATAATCCTGCAGAAACAGCTGCAGCAGGAACATCACAGAGAAGGGACACACAGCTCCCTACCAGTGCCAAGGTCCACACAGCCACAGGGGGACCCGGAGGAGGAACCTCTTGAGCCTGTCTCTGTAGGCAGACATAGGCATGCCCAGTATGCCCTCTCCTTGGCAAAGAGGCAAAGCATAGCATGTGCTCTGACATTCTAGGGACCTAGGGACTGACACCACACTCCGCCTCACATACCCAGTAAAAAGGATGCCAGCCACACCACACAACCTGTACCTTACCATGTATTGGATGTGTACTCTGTGCATCTGACAGAGTCAGACCTGAAGCACTATGATCTCAACTGGTTGAGGTACAAGGTAAGTCACTCTTCTTTACAACAAATTTATGGGGTGTGGTAGCATATGTATGGACCTGCCACATGCATGCTAGGGAATAGAGAGGGCTACGGGGAAACCTGCAGACAACTAACAGCTATGTAAGACAACAGGAGCTCTCTGCCCAATACAGGCCACCCCATAATATGCAGTAGGCCCCAAGGCAGCAAAACTCACTGCACTATGTGAGGGAAATGACAAACAGTGGGGTCATAGGACAGATGCATGACTGTCAATGCTAGAGTCCCCTACCCCTAACACACCCTTGTTCCCATACAACTGCAGTAACATTATGTTTGCAAGGTAATAGCAGCAGACCACACAATCCCAGGGCTGTCCCAATCAACCTGGTGACATGTTCCATTTCTACAATATGCAGGGGTCAGTGTGCTATGCATGTCTATGGTTGATAGTGTCAGGAATTAAACTGCACTATCTGGTAGCTGTTGTGGGTTAGTGAGCTAAGTACATTACCATGGTTGATGGTGCTCATGGTCCAAAACTGGCTGTGTCTAGTGTTTTGCATGTGATCTGCACCTATGGTAGGAGTTATAAAGACTGTCCATATGTCACTATTTGTTACTACAAGAAAGCTGGACAAAGGCAGAGATAATGGAGGGACAGGGGGACACAGATATGGACAGTACACAGCTCTGTGTAACCTAGATGCTGTCTAGTAGAACAGCAGGTTGTAACAAGTCAGAGTAGCAGCAGGATGTCAGGGCCATCATGTAACTGTGTCATTACTTACAACAAGTCAGTGGACGTTATCATATCTCTCATGTGTACAGAGTTTCACAGAATGTCCAAAGTTTTGTCTCATATTTCTGGTCCATTTTTCATAACATTGCAGTTTTCTGGCAAACCAGTAGCAAATCAATAAAGGTTGATGTTAGAAAATAATGACTAACATTTAGATGCAGACTTCATACCTTTATGAAAATTCATGCTAATACAAAACCATTTATTCTACCAACTGTCTAAGTTTGTAAGAGCAATATTAAAAAAAGTGTTCCTATTTTTGGGCCTGTGTTCCACTTTTATATATGGCTTTGTCCAGATTTCTTGCTCTAAGAGGTTGAGAAGTATGGGCACCATGTATCATTATAATACCAATGTTGTGTCTTTCGGCTTTTTCCCAGTAAGGGGTCACCACAGCAGAACTCCGGTCCGCTAATGATTGGCAGTAGATTTTTATGAAACGCTGAGGTGCCAGCTCGATGCCCAACCTTCAATGAAGGCATGCCCATTTATGCACACATGTCTTTTGAATGCTACCCAACTGCGACGAGGACATGCAGACACCACACAGAAGGCACTCCCAAGCCAAGCCGAGAATCGAACGGGAGACCCTCTTGCTGTGAGGTAACAACGCTACCACCGTACCACCGCGGCATGTTTATCATTATAATACCAATACAACACAAAATGTCTGAGGACCAGAGCAGACATATGGGGCACAATGCTGGACATCCTGTAAAACAGGTGCAGTTAGAGGTGTGACATCTGTAACTTTGTGTGTGTTGTCACATCTTGTACCCCAGTCACAGCATACCTACAACTACATGGAGCTGCAACTGTGGACAAAGCCAGGAACAAGAGCAGGACAACAGGCCAGACAAATGTAGAAAGTGCAGAACAGAACAGGCCATGCAAAGCATGGGTTCCCTGCTGTGTATGGAGTCAGTAACTCAAATGTATGTAAGCATTTTCTCAAGTCTATTATGATCTGCCACTGATGTTTCAGGAAATCACATTGCTATGTAAAATCTACCAGACATATGATGCAAAACCCTGTTTAGTCTAATACAATCTGTACACACCATAGGTATGAGTCAGATTTTATAGCCAGCGCATAGCTGGGGAATCCCTTGGGCATTATATCAGGGAGGTGCAGGACTGTAATCAGGTGCTGCAGCCAATTTTGGCTGTAGCACACAAAATCCTGGGCTGGAGTACTGGTAGGTCTGGACTGGTGTCCCCTTGTAAATACTGATGGTTACACTTGGCATGCTCCTACACTTATCTAATTTCAGCCCATGTCTGAAGCCTCATCTGCCTATAGAACTGAGATGTCAGTATATCTCTGTACATACAGACAGCTATATATACCTAACTGTCTCGCCCTATCCCCATCAGACATGATTGTCCTTATCTATCAGTATGTGGCACATATAAGATATATATGTATCTGTAGAGTTTTATATATATATATATATATATATATATATATATATATATATATATATATATATATATATATATATATATATTATACAGAGAGAGACGGGGGAGAGACACACACAGAAAGGTATAGAGTGATATATTGCTGCAGCCACTTGACCACCAATTGTTACCAGTGGCATGTGTAACTATTATAGTGAGCTGCAGTGTGTATTAGTAGATAAATAGGGGCTCTAATTTCACATCAGCCACCGTGTATGTGTGTGTGTGTGTGTGTGTGTGTGTGTGTGTGTGTGTGTGTGTATGTGTGTAGATATTCCACATACAGCAGCATACACATGCCCAACAGGCGTATGTCTGTGCAATGGTCAGTCATTATATGACCCTGTGACTAGTGTCCTCCACAACAGTGGCCTCAGTGTCAACAGCTGCTGATGTCATCCACCGCAACATCAATGACAGACACTCTCCAAACAGATAAGCTCTGTGGTGCATGCAATATGTATGTAGTATTATATTCTATACAACTAGATAGGTAGGGGTTATAATCCCAACAAAAGCAACTCTGTGAGTGTGGGTGTACGTAAATATATCCCCTAACAGCAGTGTGTCTGTCCTGCCTATGTGTGTGCAATGCTAATACATTTTAAGGCCTGTGCCTACTTGTTAACCCCCACATTGACATACTTTACAAGGCCTGCTGCTGTAAAGTAGAAGGACAATGAGACACTCTTCCAACACGATAGCTCTGTGGTGCAAGATAAGTACATAGCACTATAGTGTATATGGTTTACTATGGCATGGCTGAATGGGCTTACTTCGAATGATCAGAAATCCATGTAATAATATTCATTTCCGTTAATGTGTTAGAGCAGAATGTCAAAAATAGTTTGCACAAGAAAGTGCATTTGATATTTTCGACATTCCCATATTCTAGCTGTGATCCTGTGTTGACGCAGTAATTTAAACATAACAGTGAAGTATCCACATCCGTATACATTAAATTAATGTAGTAAAGCAAAGGGACAGTGAACTTCAATGCCACCCAACTTCTCAGAGATATTATTCAAGTGTAAGATTCAAATCAGTGCGATCAGAAATGTGAAACACACCCTTTCTTTAATGCAATCCAGAACAGCACACTGTGAAAGCATGTCACTCATTTAAACAGTATAGCTTCTCCCAGTCACTGGTAATACAGACATCTGCTGCAACATCTCATAAAATTAATAATACTTTCCAAGCAATTCGGTAAATATCACCATAGTGTAATAACCTTGTTAATAATTTCAATGCTGTGCTACCAGATGCAGAAAACCTCTAACACTCAGTTCATCTCTCCTGGCTAGTAACCTACTGAAGGCAAACTCTTTATCAATAAGTCTTTGTCTTTTAGCTGACGGAAGAACACATGCCAACAGCTTGTTTTTAATGTCCTCAACCCTGTTCTGCTCCAACTATATAGCATGCAAGACATCTAAGATGTACAACCTTGGTTTTCCAAGCAGACTACGCAGATGCTGATGCAATCCCTCCACTGCGTTTTAGTGTCTGGGATAACCAAGTGTTCAGGTGGTGTCCCATTGGTTCCAGAAACTGATATTGAATAGTGGTGGTAAACGTTCAGAAGTAGTGCAATACATACCATACCTGTGTGGTCTCCCAAGCACATAATTCTCCCGGAAGAATCTACATAAAAGCTTGGCATTATCAGGCATATCTCCCTCAATCCCTACCAAGGGATCCTGGATATAGTCACAGTGTATAAGTGCTAATGCAGGTATTTGCTTACACAGAAGACTGAAACTAATACCACTACAAAAATCAGAAGCAGGATGTAATTTCCGAATCCGCCTCCAGATTATCTGCCACAAATGAAACTAGCATCCTTTGGTCACACTGCTGGGAAAATGTGCTTGACTGGCATTCACTACTCCCTTTTCTAGGTCACTGAGGACCATGTTCAGTTTTCAAACCAAATTATACCAGACACATAGCATAACTATACAGTTCTAAAAGGTATTATAGCAGTCCTCAGACTGTGACGGTAAAATGCCATATACCACTGGGTTGATTTTACTTATAACTGCTTCCTCCAACCTAGAGTGAATAGAATAAATCTGTTTACACTCTGTTGTACCTATGGGGAAGGTCCTATCCACTAAAATATAGTCAGAATTACAAAACATCTGCATGTTAGTCTGTGTGGTGATTAGAATTACCAGCTGGGCAGTTCTCTCCAGTATGTTCTACAATGCATGTACCATTTTTAATAGGCAGATGGTCAGCAGTTAGGTCAGACAATATGCTTACATCACTGATCATGTTTTTCCTTTTACACTGCCTGAGTATTAACGACTGTTTCAAGGCTGAAGTGTTTGTTAACACATTAATAACATCTGTGGGGGTTACCTAACAGTATTTCAGAGATGACTTTACATGGGTCTTCAATGGATATCTCTGCCCTCTTCTTAATACTGTCCTTCACCCTAAATATTTCACTTTTCAGAGTATCAGGGGCATGGAAATGTCCTGTGCTTTTTTGTAGCCTGTATCCATCCCCTGCAAGGTCGGTAACACATCTACCTCTACATTTATCCTTTAGTTTTTTACAGCAGCACCAGTAAGTTCTGTTATGCATTGCTTTCTCTTGCATGTATTGATAGCCATCAACACACAACATTCTCTTTCCCTTTTGACTCAGGACTGTACCATACATGTTACCAATCACTCCAGGCACAAAAACTGCCTCTTCCTGCATACCAATGCTCCTGGTGGAATGGAAACTGCAGCTTATATTTAATATTTATGTTTTTTCTGTTTGCACTCATAATAGTCTATGTTGTACCCTTCCCACATACCTTGTCATGTTAATGTATTCCTGAAGGTATGGCGTAATCCTTATAATCTGTTTGATATATCACAGCTATTTCCCCCACATGTAGGAATAGCGCACATCTGTTTTTCACTCTTGTACCAATGTAGCCATGACGTACGCTATGTGACCATATATGTCAGTACGGCATGATGCAAATGGTCGATTACAGTCTTCCATTCACTGTTATAGGGTTGATGTTTCTGGGATTGATATATTCAGCCTTGGAAATACTGATTTCAGCCTTGCTACATTGGGTTGAATGCATTTCACGTAAGCCATAGTAAATCGTGTATATAACTAGATAGGTAGAGGATCTACTCTTAAAACCAGCAAATCTGTGAATATAATTGTGTAAGCATATCCCCTTGCAGCAGTGTGGCTGTCTTGTGTGTATGTGTGTGTGTGTGTGTGTGTGTGTGTGTGTGTGTGTGTGTGTGTGTGTGTGTGTGTGTGTGATGGTTATAGAATTTTAAGGGCCTGTTTAACCCCCCTCCCATTGGCAAACTTTTCAGGGCCTACTGATGTCATCCACCTTAGAGGCACAGTTAGACACTATCCAAACATACTAGCTCTGTACCATATGCAATACATACATTGTATTATAGTGTATATAACTAAATAGGTATGGGGTTCTACTCTCAAAACTGGCAACACTGTGTGTATGTAAGGCTGTCCCCTTGCAGCAGTGTGGCTGCCTTGCATGTGTGTGTGCAATGGTTAGCCATTTGAAGGGCCTGTGCATACCTGTTAATCCCTACTATTTACAACCTTTACAGCACCTGCAGATGTCATCCACCTGAGCAGTAGTGGCAGACACTGCAAAAGCACATAAGCTCTGTGGTGCATGCAATACTTTTGTAGTGCTATAGTATGTGTAACTAGACAAATAGGCATTCTACTCTCACCAAAGGCAATTCATGAGTGTGTGTGAGTGTGTCTGAAAACAAGTACATTGCAAATGTCTTAAGAGTGTACAACAATGAACATTTCCTACTTTATTCTAATAGTTGCATAAAACAGTCATTTTACATCACAAACACCTAAATGCTATGAGAAATAGCATAATCTAGGCAAATGATACAAAAATAAGCTGTTATAGTGTCAAAAAAGTGAGGTTCTGTCTGTTTCACTCACCGCAGGTATGGTTTGTCCTGCCAACTCTCATGTTACTACCAAAAGAGTCCCACATTGGGCATTTGATAAGGTGGCAACCCTAGTCTGTCTTGTCTATGTGTGTGCAATATGTATACATTTTGAGGCCTTGTGAGTAACTGTGGCCCCTTAATAACCCACATGTATGTAGGCATGAATGCTACCCACCACCACCTACATTTGTAGGTACTGATCAGGTTTGTCTGTAAGTTGGGTGCTGTCTGTCATTGACTCCCCAAATAATGTTAACATACTGCAAGAGGCTTTTTACAGCAACTACAGACTGGTGCCAAGGTCCTGGCCTCAAGCTAAATGCAAAATAACTATATCATCATATCATTTGACAAAGACACAGCCCCACTGTTTACCACATAAATGGCAACCCCCTAAGCACACAACCTATGTTGAAAGACCTGGTTACTCAGGTTGATAACAATTTTGCATTCAAGCATCATGTAGCGGCAGTGGTCAAAAAAGTCTGGTACATGGTTCTTCTCATAGGTAAAGGGATTGCTTCCAGAAAAAAGGTGGTCATTACTTCTCTATAGTCCTTGCTCTGTACACCCATTTGGTATGTACCTATTGAGACATCTGCTCCAACTGCAAAGGCCACAAAAATACCTCACAAAGGTAATCCATGGAATCCAACACCTGTCCTGTGCAGACAAGCTCAAATCATAATTGCTCCACTCAGTATTGGACAGGTTGCTCAGAGATGGGCTGTGTTATGAGGCAATGTTGGACCCTGCCCTATTGCAGCTGCCCCATATCTGTAAGTCTAACTCCTCACACATTACCTGCATGACAGGCCTGAATCTGATATGCAACATCAACACAACCTGCTGGAGAGACAGGTTTGTCTCCCAGAGGATGCCCTGTTTCAGGAATACACTTCCCATACACATCAAACAGAGTACCATGCTGACCCTCTTCAAGTGCAACTGTCAAAGTGGATGGGAAACCACAATTCTGTCCCAGAGGTCTCACCTGTTTCTCTCATTGACAGAGGCAACAGGTGCTGACTGATGTACCTTTCTGGAAATAAAATAATGGCTAACCTTGTAAGAGCCCCAGAGCCATTACTCTAGTAACCTCCTATGATCCTATGAGCATAGGATCCTACTGAACTCCCAGGTGACATGTATCAAGAGTAGCATGCTCTGTCATGGGGTATGCATGCAAGATTATGCTGTTTGCCCCCATTGTCCCTGACAGACTCTTCTACACATATGCACTTAGGTAACCATGCACATATACAGCCGTACCTTGGCATAGTCACATTTCTGCATTGCCACCATGCCATCCTGAGCTGCTGTATTGGCACCAGCTCTCCATGGCACAGACCCCTGGAAAAGAAACAGAAAAAGCTGTGGGAGACAACATTCAGTCAGCAATACTGCCACTAATGCAGCACCATATAACAAAGGTACATACACACATGCCAGCAGAGAGCATCTTACAGGGCATAACACTACTGCACTACAAACTGTCATTAAATGTACTATAGTCACACTGTGCATCAGACACATATTTGCATGTCCCTGCATCAATGATATGGATGACAAGGATGTGGCACAGGTATCACCACATACACAGGGTGTGGTGTCGGGTTGTCCAAGGCCTTGGCTGTGCTACACAGTTTGTGTGTGTGTGTGTGTGTGTGTGTGTGTGTGTGTGTGTGTGTGTGTGTGTGTGTGTGTGTGTGTGTGTCTGGAGGGGTGTTTGTCAGCTGGCCATGAAGAGGAGCTGTGTGCATCTGTTGGAGACCTGCATATGACAGTAATGTGTGAATGTGTGCACGTACATAGTCAAGCCATGTGCTAACTCTACATGAGGGTATGTTGAACAGCTGTGGACCATACATGGCAGAATGTACTGCTCACAATCTTTGGCCATGAACATGGGAACTGGCTCTGCCAGGAGTTACACTGGCACGACCATGCCCAGAGTCAGATGCAGTACTACTTGCTGATAGTGACTGGTGTCTACTGGGTCCGTCTCCCTCACGGGTCCACCCAGGACCACATGCCCATGGCTAGGCTCATTGTGGTGTGAACAGTACCCTCCCTTCTGTAGTGCTGGTGGTACTGCCACTATGGGAGCTTGACTGTGCATAGCCACATGGACTCTCAGCTGATGGTGGAGCTGACATACATCTAAGTGTCCAATGCCATACTCCCACCACATGCTCCAGCACAGACAATGCATGGTTTAGGACTGACAATGTCTCACCCCACAGTCTGTCCACTACATCGGCGAAATGATACATGGCATCACCAATGTCATGGATGGAGTCATGGATGCCAGACAATGATGCGTCCATGATCCTGACCATCCGTCTATTGCTGCATTCAGAACATGCCTGTGCATCCATGATGGACCAAAACATGTGTCAAGTGACTCGTGGTTTGACACCTGTGACAGGTGGTGGATGGGCAACAGTCCTCCTTTCAGCACTCCTGTCAATCTGCCTGTGTTGGACGTCACCAAATCTCTGGCTATGGCTAGTGTCTACAGTTACAGATGCTATAATTGCCACACTCTCCTGTTTGATGCCACCACCCTCTGACTGTCCAATATCTGTGGGTGCAGGGGACTGGGTATGTGTGGGCATACTGACTGTGTGTGGGGAAACTGGGAGAGGAAGTCAGATGTCACCCCATGGGGCAGATTCAGCCCCCAACATCCCCACCTGTACCTCTCTATGGCCAGCATCATCATCAGAGACAGATGAGACACTGACAAAAGGTCATGAGGGGGACAGACTCCAACCCTCATGGTCACCTGTGAGGAGTAAGACAACATGACTACATTAATACATAAACTATTATGTCTGCTGATCCACACACACACACACACACACGCACACACACACACACACACTCACACACACACACACACACACACACACACACACACACACACACACACACACACACACACACACACACACACACACACACTCACATACAGGTGAGGTGCTACAATCGCATTATACATACCCTACCTTATTACTGATCCCATGCACAACACACAACCAGACCACAACAGACACAGGCAAGACAGGCCCTTAACAATATGTAGTGCAGCTAAATCTGGTTAATGTTGCCAGTACTATACACCTGTGAGATAAGCGACATGTCAGTGTATGTCATGGGTCTTCACCTAAAAAACAGTGCACCCATCTCCACCACACTATAGCCCCCTGTATAGTAGACTGCATACACCTTCAAAAAATATGTGCAAATATGTTACAGCTCCTGCAAATATCCTACTGTGATTAGCAATTCAATGGACTGCAGTGAATCCCTCCACAACTGAACATACAAGTATTGTACTATGGCTAAGTTTAACAGTTGTGTCCATGGCAAACTGGCAGCCCTTAACATTCCTAGGGTATAGATGAGCCATAACAAAGCACTTTCACATCCACTGGCTACAAGATGTTTGACTCCAGCCATGCCAGATGTACCTATGAAATAGTGGTGGAGAGATATTGTCACCAACAATTTTAATAATTGGCTAAAGTATTGGTGTCATTCAAAGGGGATCCAGTGTCTGTCAGCCTGGGATGACATGCTCAACAAGCCACGTTGCTTCGCTAGGGATGGCTTGCACCTGTCACCCCTGGACTTTTGGATACTGGCAAAGGCTCTTGCCACCCCCATACTGCATTTTTAGGCAAGGCTCAAAAGACAAACCCACCTCCATAGACAACACAAGGAAAAAGAAAATAAGGGTAATGTTACTCAACGCCAGAAGTCTAAACCTCAAGATGCATGCATTCAAAGCTCTCCTCAGTATGGAGAATATCAATATCTGTGCAGTAAATGAAACCTGGTTCAAGGCTCCCGTGAGCAACCCAGCACTACCAGGTTATACCTCATACCATGCTTTTTGGCCCCAAAACTCGGACCGAACCACAAATCCATATTCATCAAAGATACTCACACCTCCAGGTTAGTGGCACTGCACAAAGCATCAGAGACCATCCATGTGCAACTAACATTGGGCAAAACTGCCTTTCAGTTTGTAGCCTGATACAGATCACCGTCCCAAACTCAGGAACCTCACTCAGCTTTCCTGAGAACGCTGGAGAATATGAAGGTCTCTCCAAACAACATTATATTGGGTGACTTCAACTACCAAAACATAGACTGGGAGCATTACTCAACCCCCAACACCCTAGCCCAAAGGTTCCTAGAATTTATAAACTCAAATGCTATGGAACAACTAGTCACCACTCCCACAAGAGGGGAAAACATACTGGACCTGATCATCACCAACATGGGGACTCTATGCTCCACACCAGAAGTATACCCCTCATTGGTAAGATCGGACCATAAATTAATCTCTCTGGACATCCACATCTCAACCCCACCCCCAGCCCAGAAAACTACAGTGAAAAACTTCTCAAAAGCTAATTTCACACTTCTCAAAACTGAGGTGAAATCCTTCAAAGCCCCCAGGCCAGTGGGAACTACGGCCCAAACTGCAGAATCCTTTATAAATGCATTCTATGGACACCTTCAGGAATGCATGGATCATGCAATCCCAAATAAAACCAAGGCCCAATCCTACAAAGGCAGGTGTCCTGTCTGGTGGACCCCAGCCATAAATAAGCTATACAACAAAAGGAGGAAGCTACTACATGATAGAGCAAAATCCCTAAAAGGGAAGGCATCTCTGCTCAGTACCAGCAAAAAACTACGGTCCCTCATAAAATCATCCAAGGCCAGCTTCGAGAGACAAATTGCACAGGACACTAAAGATAATCACAAGGCCTTCTTTAGTTATGTTAGGAAACTGGGTGGCAACTCCCAGATATGTTCGGAGTTAGTCCAAAATGACAAAAAATACACTGAACCC
Organism: Protopterus annectens; assembly: GCF_019279795.1. Classification (NCBI taxonomy): domain Eukaryota; kingdom Metazoa; phylum Chordata; order Ceratodontiformes; family Protopteridae; genus Protopterus; species Protopterus annectens. The sequence goes on along the minus strand of NC_056725.1, from coordinate 197,602,015 downwards.
ACAGACATTGCCAACATCCTGGCAGACAGGTTCAGTGCAAACTTCTCCCCCCTTCCCCCCAGAAGAGCAAATATCTATCCCAGCAGAGAGTTGCCTCCCTGACATCTCAGATGCTCATGTGAGAGCTGCCCTCTCCAAAGCAAAAAACACAGCATCAATGGGACCGGACAGTGTCCCGGGCTGCGTCCTACATGAGTTCCAAGAAGAGCTAGAACCTCATATAAAGCTACTGTTCAATCTCAGCCTTACTACAGGATATGTATCCAAGGAATGGCGTATCGCAACAGTGGTCCCACTCCACAAAGGTGGTGCCTTTACGGACCCTGGAAACTATCTCTCCATAAGCCTGACTAGCCTGGTCTGCAAAGCTATGGAGCAGATCATCATGGAACTCATAAACAAAGACATTGGGGACCTATAGATGCTGGATCCTACCCAATTCAGCTTTGTTAAGGGCAGATCCTGCCTCTTGAACCTGGTTGATTTCTTTGAAACAGTCACCAAGGCCATAGATGAAGGGATGGTAGTCCACACAGCCTGCCTGGACCTCGGAAAAGCATTCGACACAATACCCCACTCTGGCATCATAAATAAGCTCTCCAGCTTAAATATCAACCCCTATGTCATACGATGGGTTGCAAACTGGCTCAAGGATAGAACCGACATGGTCAGAATTGTGGGAGCCATGTCAGACTCTAAACCAGTTACAAGTGGCATCCCACAAGGCTCAGTCCTGGGACCTCTCTTGTTTGGTATATATTTTTCTGAGGTACAGGCTAACACAGGAGGACTATGGCTGACCAAGTTCGCAGATGATTGCAAACTGGGTGCCATAATCGACTCTCCAGCTGACACAAGCATCCTCCAAAAGGGTCTCACAGAGATGGATAACTGGTGCCGGAGCCATGGCCTAAAGCTAAATGCCAAAAAGTGTATAGTCATCCCCTTTGGGAAAAACAAAGTGCCCATAAATTGCCAAATAGGCGGTAATCCATTAAGTATGGAGGAAGTAATTAGGGACCTGGGGACCCAAGTTGATAGTAATCTCTCCTTTGACAACCATGTTGCCAAAGTGGTTAGAAAGACCTTCTATATAGCCCACCTTATCATGAAAGGATTCACATCTAGATCAAGGGAGGTCATTGTGCCCCTTTACTCATCACTCATCAGGCCCATAATTGAATACAATGCCCCATTTGGGATATACCTTACCCGAAACCTGCAGCAACTGGAAAGACCCCAAAAGTACCTCACCAAGAGGATCAAGGGACTAAAACAGATGACCTATGCTGCTCAGTTAAAGTAACTCCAGCTCTACTCAGTTGCATACCCCCTACTTAGAGGCGATCTGTGCCTGATGTATAAAGCCATGTCCAACCCAGAATTAATGGACATGCTCCACCTCAAAAAATCCAAATCCCTTAGAGCTACACGCTCGAGGGACTTGAACCTCAACACAGAAATTAATAGGACATGCTGGAGGGACAGATTTATAACCCAGAGGCTCCCATCACTCTGGAATAGAATCCCAGTCCATGTCAGGCAGAGCCCCTCACTGACTTTCTTCAAGAGGAATCTTGATGAGTGGATGGGAGATCATAGGTTTACCCCAGGGATCACTTCTGTGTCACTACTAGACAGGTGCACAGTAAACTAACCTAAAAAGGGCACAGTAAACTCATTTAAAAGGGTGGCGAAAGCCAAACACACTCTGGCTAGGCTTGTAAATGCCTTAGGGCAGATAGCCTAGTATCAACCTATGAACCTATGAACCAAACACAAATGTGACATTAGTACAGCATAATATGTGCATATAACAGCATGTATAGTAAAACAGTGATACTACCCACATTGCTGAGATTCTGCATATGTCCATATGTGTGTGTTACAACCCCCCCCATGCAGATTGACCTGATATCCATGTACAAGTATGCAGAGGCTGCCACTATGATTGCTACAGTGTTAAATTGATGACCACAGGAGGCTTACCTGGACACTCCTCTGCTGTGGAAGCTGTGCCACCCACCTCCATGATGTATGGGGTGATGGATGCTTGTGAACTGGTGGCTGAACCCAGGTTTGCCAGGAACTCCTCTGTGGCTGAGAGTGGTTGTTGTGTTGCAGGCCCTCCACCAGTGCCAGCATCGTCTCTGGCCACAGTTGCGGCCCTTTGCCGTGCACAATTTATCATGCCAGTGGTCCGGTGTTGGATCTGCTCATATCTTGTCTCCTGTAGCCCAACATAATTTACTGATGCAGCAAGGTCTGCCCACAGTGCAGCCCATTGTTCCTGATTATGGTGACTCCTCAACAGCAGGATGACATGATGCAGTCTGAGACCATCAAGTAGAACTTCATTCTCGGCTGCAGAAAAAGGTGGGTTCCTCCATCTGTACATCACTCCTGAAAGACAAGAAGAGGGAAACATGTCACAGGACCAAATACATTGCTCTCCATTATGTACACACCTTGCACATCCATATTTGCCAGCACAATCCTCCTCTCACTCCCACATCATGCCCTGCCATCTCTCACCACAGTATGTATGTGGTTATCAGCAATATAGTGGCAATACATCATGCATTTTCTTTCTCATCCTGCTGTTTCCTGCTACTCGCTGCATGTTCTCTAAGGTGTTCAACTGCATTGTTTCTGTTGCACCTTTTACTGCTTGTTTATAGCCTGTCTACATTATACGTGGTAGTGTAAGCCTCCTACATTTGTTTTAAGCACCTAGGTTGTAGGCCTATCCCTTTGGTCTCCCTGGGTTTCCTCCCTCAGATTCTGATAAATATGGCTGGACAATGTCCTACAGTTTCCCCTGACAGTTGGGTTGATATAGACATCCAGACACAGTGTAACAGCTGCCTCATATACATGGACAACCATCTCTAAACACCACCAAGGAACACAATTTGTGAGGAATGCAATAACATTAGGAACCTACAGTTCATGCTCTCTCCCACTTAAGATCTGGCACTGAAAAGGTTGCCAACACAATCAGTACACCTCCCACACCTCCCAAACGTACACAACACATACCCACATATGCGGAGGTCCTCAACATAAATATCCCCAAACAAAGGAGACCTCTGAGGCAAAAACTCATGCGAACTCCACAGCCCTGCACAGCACATACCACTCATAGCCACACACCTGTGTCCCACAGTCACAAAGCATCACCATTGATCAAACATATTTGTCACAGAAGACAGTATTGTGAGACACATAGATGTGCATCTCACCAGGCTGTATATGGAGAAGTTCATGGTTACTTGTTTGTCAGGTGCCAGAATATGCCATATCACATATGCACTGCTGGCTCTCAACAACAGGTACTGTTATGAGTCTGTCATAGTCCATGTTGGTGTGCCTGACCTGAGATATACCTCACTGGACTATATGACATGAGACATGATTGAGCCCACTGATTATGTGTCCCAGGCAGGTATGTCCCTAGCATTAAGCAGCATTCTGCTATCACCCAGAATGATGCCACAATACAATTGGGAAATGACTGACCTTAAAAATTAGTTTGGTTTCTGGTGCCATTCGAGGGGAATCCAGTACCTCACAGTCTGGGATGATATGATCAACAGACAACGATGCTTTGCCAGAGCTGGCCTCCATCTGTCTCACCTGGCCTTCAGGCTTCCGGACATGGTTCTTGCCACCCCCATAGTGCCTTTATTAGGAAAAGTGGTGATGTTAACACTACCAACATGAAACTTTCAACATATTACAAATTGGAGGCCATGCTGCTAAATGCTAGGAGTCTAAACATGAATCTGCATGCATTGCAAGCAGTCTTAACTCTGGAAAATGCTGACATCTGTGCAGTCACAGACACATGGTTCAAAGCTGCAGAGGGCACCCCAGCTTTACATGGTCACCCATCTTATCATACAGTCAGACCCCAAGGTGTGGGCAGTAAATCCAAGAGATGTGGGGTTTCACTATATATGAAACACATACACACTTCCAGGCTGGTCAAACAGTAAGACACACAGAAGACACTCCAGGTGCAGTTAACCATTGCCAAGACCCCTGTTCAAATCATAGCTAGCTACCAGCCCCCACATGTGACCCGGAAGCCCATTCTGCCTATATGGACCTGTTCAACTCTATCAGGGTTCGACTCTGTACTCTGATCCTGGGTGACTCTAAGTACCCAAACAGAGACTGGAAGAACTACTCATGCCAGCACACAAATTCCCATAGAGTCATAGAGTTTGGCAATGCAAACAACTTGGAACAGCTAGTTGCTACCCTCACATGAGGTGAAGATCTGTTGGAGTTTGTATTAAACAACAAGGATAACCACTGCAGCATCACTGCAGTATCATCCTCCATGGTAAAAACCAACCATAAAGCGGTCAAGTTTGCAGTCACCATCTCCCACAATACCCATCTAGCTAGGGTGAGACATACAAACATCTGCAAAGTTGATTACAGCCGCCTGAGAGTTGGTATAAACAGCTTCACAGCCCCCTCCCCCTCTGTAGGAACTAGCACCAATATCCACAAATACACCAAAGCACTATACATGCATTTGTATAGAAGCATGGAGTCAGGTATACCCAACAGGACTACATCATCCTATGCAAGGATAAGTAAACCTGTTAAGTGGACATTTGCAATAAATAGACTCTATAACAGGAGTGAAATATTGCTGTCCAAGACCAAGAAGGAGCAGGAGCCCAATCTGAAGCAATGTCTCCTTAGCCTGAACAGGCAAATAAGAGCAGTAGTGAAATCCTGCAAAGCAAACTTCAAGCCCACACTGGTGACATCCACTACAGACAGTCATATCTCCTTCTTCACATATGTCTGCAAATTCAAAGGGAGCACCCAGACCTGCTCAGAAGTGTTGGTCAAGGACACCAGATATACAACTGCTCTAGATATAGCAAACTTGTTGCCTGACAGTGTCAGTGAAAGCTTCATCCCCTGTCCCACCATCAGTACATTAGGACATCCCTTGTACATGCCCCCTTCTACTTATATCTAGGGAACAGGTCATCACTGCCATCTGAAAATCATGAAATACAGCTGCCATGGAACCTGATCACATCGCAGGATGCATCCTACATGACCTCAAGCATAAACCTGCAGCACCATTAGGCACTTTATTCAACCAAGCCTGAATACCACCTTAGTCCCAGTCAAGTGGAGGACACCCACTGTCATCCCTTTACACTAAGGTGGAGCGTCCACCAGTCCAGCATATTATAGACCCATCAGCCGAACTAGCCTAATCTGCTAAGCCATGGAACAGATTATCTTGAATCTCATTAACAAGGACATTGCAACCTCCCCACCCTCAATCACACACAGTTTGGCTTTGTCAGTGGGGGATCATGTCTATTACATTTGGTTGACTTCTTTGACACAGCCACCAAAGCCATGGATGAGGGGGAGACAGTGTACACTGCCTACCTTGACCTGGTCAAAGACTTTCACAATATTGTCCACTTGGCCATAATAGATATACGCTCTCAACTAGGCATCAATTCATATGTTACCAGATGGGTAGCACACTGGCACATGGACAGCACCCACCTAGTCAATATAGGGCAAGCCACCTCAAGTAGTAGACCTGCAACTAGTGGCATAACTCAGTGTTCTGTATTGGGGCCTCTGTTATGTGTGATTTACTCTTCTGAGGTGCAGGGCACAACCAGTGGGTTATGGCTAACCATGTTTGCATCAAGGCTGGATGCTGGGTGCTGTCACCAAATTCCCTGGTGATGTGGACATCTGCCAAAAGAGTCTGATGCAGACACATGATTGGTGCCAGATAAATGGCCTCAGGCTGCATACACAAAATGCAGCATCATCCCCTTTGGGGAGAGTGATGTCCCCACAAATTATCACATTACTAACATTGCCCTAAGCAAGCAATCAGTCATGAGGGATTTGGGCACACAGGTTGATGGCACCATGACATTTGACCACCCTGTTTCTTCCTTTGTAAGGGAAACCTTCTACATGGCCCATCTCATACATAAGGGTATCTCATACATGGACATGGAGGTCATAACATCCCTGCATTCCTCCCTAATAAGGCCCATTATTGAGTGCAATGTCCCTTTCTTCATGTACCTTGCAAAGCACATGCAGCAGCTGGAGAGACCACAGACATTCCTCAACAGGGAATACCAGGGCCTCAAACATTTACCATACGCAGATAGGCCCAACCCTCAACCTGGTTTCATACTGACTCCTCAGAGGTGACCTTTGTATGGCATACAAGGTGATCATGGACTCTACCTTGATGGGGCTGATGCACATCCGCAAGTCAAGCTACACTCAAGTTCATAGGTTCATAGGTAGGTACTATGCTATCAGCCCTAGGGCCTATAAAAGCCTAGCCAAAAAGGTACCCTGGCTTTTGACACCCAAGAAAATTATTTTCCTGTGCCCTTGTCCAGCAGAGCCACAGAGGTAATCCCCGGGGTGAATTTCTTATTTCCCATCCAATCATGTGCCCTCAACCTGGTCTGTGACATCAACAGGAGTTGTTGTTGGGTCAGATGTGTGTCCCACACACTCACCCAGCTGTGGAATGGACACCTTGTCCACATCAGGCAGAGTACCTATTTACCCCTTTTAAGTGACAGCTGGATACCTGGATGGTAAACAGGACATACACCCTTAGGATACCTCCTGTGTCCCTGTTGGACTGGGGCATCAGGTGCTGACTTGCATAAACATGGGCTAAACTCTGGTCTAGGCTTATGAGGGCATCAGGGCCAATAGCCTAGTAACTTTGTATGATCCTACGTATACCGGTTATGGCCCTGTGTGCTGTGATGAACTTTACTGTTATGCCTCCACACCCATCACTGCCATCTACTGTGGTGTGTCCCCTATGGGCGACATCCCAGTACCATGTCATACAGCCACCATTCGATAAATAGGTGATTGGTACTACAAGTGTATGGGGACATTCCACCAACATGTGTGACTGAATGACAGAGAGCACTGAAATTGTGCTGTAAAGTATCCTCCCTGTAGGTGTCAGACATCTGCAGTACACAGATGTTTGCAGAATGTGCACATGTGCCTGATATATGTGGACCCTCTGCCAGACAAATGTGGATGTCTGGCAAACAGTTGGACAATAAGTAATGGTTGTTGCCAGCCCCCTCAGAAAACAGTCATGGTACATTAATATCTGGTACTGTATTCATTCCCTTACACTGTATGCTTGATATGTACACTGTGTCGCTGAGGCTGGGCCTGTGCCTCCTCACTACTACTGGCCATAACTTCCATAACGTACTGTTCTGCTGAAGGGAGTCAAGCGATGAGATACAGGTGTTGGGTACACAGCAACCTAGCCAAAGTACATCAGGAATAGTCAGGGACACCTGGACAATATTTGAAGTATGCCTGTGTGACATTCTCAGACTGAGAGGAGCTGACTGACAGTGCATCATGTGATATGCCAGCTATTTCCACCAGTACTTACTAGCATTCGTACATGAGCCAACCATTGTTGGAGGGACTCAAAGGGCCAGAGCTGTGATTTATGTCACAGCAGCAGAGCTGAAAGGGAAGCCTGTAGGTGCTGAACAGGTGACTAATAACAACATGTCATTCTAAGATATGTGCTACAGACCTACTGTTGTAATCTCTATTTCCCATTACTGCATCCACCCATCTGCGTCCCATTACATGTGGACTTCCATTACATACCTGGTATAGTGCTGTTCTTCTTTATGTGCAGAAATCTGGAAGTATAATGTTTATGTTCTCGCAGTCTGTCTTTGTAAAGAAAGTCACATACCTGTTTACCATAGGCAGCAGCTTCCCTTTTGTAGGTAATGCAAATGAAAAGTTGAGTGCCTGTGCACCAATCTGTGGCTCACACTTACTAACTGTATCCAAAACAGCTAGGTTGCATTTTCATTAGCCAATAGCATGGCACCCCAGTGCTATATTTAAGGCCTTTATGTCAGCCTTGGCCCTTTTCCTGGCCTATGATGTACATTATCGAGGTGTGAGAACTACAGCATAACAGAGAGTAGGTAAAAATATTGTCCACTGTCCAGATTTATATAGTATGTCCACAGTTTGTCATGCTAAGTTTGGCCATTGTGAACAGACTTTCTGATTGTGTGGCAGTTTACTGTTTAACAATGTGGGATGAGGTCAGTAAGGAGACAGACAGATGTGAGTGTCATACGTCCTTTGCATCAAAATATGCACGCTGCTGTAGTAAGCTGCTGGTCTCTCAACTGTTTATGTTTGCAGTGGAAGACTGCTACACGTCCCTGCCACTTGACCATTCCTCCCAACTTTTTTATGTATAGATATTGTGTGGATCCCCTGTTCTAGGTGTATGGGAGGTATGGTAGGTCTGTAGCAGGTAGATGAACATACTGCCGCATATGTTGCAGGCTGCAGCTGCTGCATTCTGGCCAGGAGTCATACTGGGAATTGTGAACACATTAGAGGACAGCAGGCTGTATATGTCAGTGAGGTAGCAGTGTCAGCTCTGTTGTCACAACATAACCAGGGTGAGAGTACCCATAACAGTCCAGGTGAGGCATGTGCCTTAGGTGCATATGTTATGTAATAGTGCCATCCAGAGTGTGGTAGGCACCATTTAGGATGCTTATACATATTTGTGAACTATGTCCCAACCTACAGGCTTTTGATGTGCTAATATGGGTGGCAGTGACTGCAGTAGCATCAACCGGTTCTGCTTAAAATTGCAGGGCTCACTGATTTCTTTGTCATTTTGACAAGAATGTACTTGACATGCAGCAGACTGGAATGTAAGCCAGGACTGTGTGTGGCAAAATATAGAGCATGCTGGGAATGTAAGATTGAGCTACTGAGTCAATACTATAGCAGGTGTATTTGCAAGACATATGTGCATATATACAGTCTGTTACACAGTATTGGCATGGACATGTGTGTTTGGATGGGTATGACGTGTGACACTGGACAGTCTTTCATGATTTTCTAATCTCAATCTGTACTGATTTGCCAGTACTTCAACATATAGAATAGGTTTTTTGACAACCGTGCCAAAAGTAGGTGGCACAACTGTGGACATTTTGCAACAGTCTGTGCAGTTGTCAGCTGTACCTACTATCCTAGACCTCATGTACATCAATCAACATTTATTTGGCTGTGTTCTGGTTTGGTGTCTGCATCACAGTCCCAAGTACACTGTCATTTTCCCATTATATGTACAAGCAGTGTGTCACTGGCACTCAGGATATGTGTATAGAAACACCTGTTGTACTTTAGAGCTGAATGGCCTAGTGGGCTAATGCACTATGCTGTAGTTGACAGAGTCCTGGGTTTGAGAGTTGGCTGGGGTGATCTTTTTGCTGATGTGCATCACCGATACTCAGGATATGTGTATGGAAATACTTGCTATTCTTTAGAGCTAAGTACCCTAGTGGGTTTATGCACTTTGCTGTAGTTGAGAGGGACCTGGGTTTGAGATTTGGCAAGCTTAGCACTGCTTAAACACAATCCATTTCAAAACAAAGAAAAAAGGGGCGAAAGTAAGTGGTGAAATGGGGGCAAGCAGGGAGAAGTCAGGTAGGAATGTGCAGGAAAGGACCATAGCTCTCCATTTCTTGTACAACAACAGCTGTGCAGATTGTGGACAATTTGGAAATTGGAGCCTCACAACTGAGAGAGAGTGGTGTGGGTGACATAACTGTGTTGATTAATTGCTGTAATAATTGATTGTGGGCAGTGTAAGTGGGGCAAAATGGAGAGCTATGTATTGGTTGATATTTTTCTGGGACAGATGCCCATTTTTTTTAAGGAGAGAGTAGAATGTTGGGGAAGGGATACAGGTATATGTGGTGAGGTAAGTTGTGTAGGAGATGCAGCATTTGTAAACAGACAAGACAGCAGACAGGGGAGGTGTATGACACATGAGGGGATAAACACCTTGGACGGGGAGGGTGTTGTGGAATCAGAGAGCCACGTCCACCCAAATGGCAGCAGTAGGACTGAGCTCCCCACCTATAGGCAGTCACCACTGCTCCTTCACTGCCCCAAAGGTGGCTGTGCTGGGGACTGGGTGCCGGGGCTAGCCTGGCCCTCTAGTTTGACCAGTCTGGCCTCAATCCAGAGCAGCCAATCGTCAAACCCTTGCTGCAGGATCCTACGCACCATGCCTGGTAGCTTTCACTGGGTGACAACTCCCTCTCCACATCCATTCCCAGGAGATGGGCCCAGTCCCCTGAAGCAGTTCCGCCTGTAGGTGGTGCTGGACCGGTGGAGGGGAGAGCTCCAAGTTGGGTCCCAGATATGCTTGGACCTGGTTCGAAGGCCGGATGAGGTAGGGTAGGTGGATCTGTGGGAACCGGCCTACCCAGTCAAGCTATGGTGTTGAGGTTTTTTCAAAGAGTATAGGTTAGTAATCAACGGAACATTTAAATGTTAGTTATAACAGCATGCCAGGTTGTTCCAATTAACCCAGTAACATAACATTGCATAATATATGGAACACAATAAGTGGTACAACAGTCAGTATTGTAACAGCATGCCAGTAACAAGTAAGTTATGGCAAAAAAACAAAAACATAAGTAATTCAACAAGGTATGTTAGTATGCAACCATTGTAATATATAACAATAATAAAACACAAGGCCCAATACAACATTTTGAGAACAACATTTGTTAAAATAAGCCATACTCAATTTATAACAATAATAAATTATGATGCAGATAAGGGGTGGGGAGAGAGAGAGAGAAAGACATTCCATTACTACCAGTATAGGCTATATTGTTTGCAAAAGTACTCTGATATACTCTATAGGTCTGCCCTTACTTTATGTATAAAAGTGCCCTATAGCTTCTGTATTACCTATATACCTCTCAAGCTGTCTGCATGGGACAGTATTGGCCAAGCTGTAACACCTACAGGTACACAACTACAGAGGACTATTACATGTCAGGGGAACATATATGAGTACCAAGGTGTATTGTGGACTGATGTAGTGTGACTGTGCTATTAACATAAACCAAGTGTATGTTAAATCTGTGTCCAAGGGATTTGGCAACACTGATCACAGTCTGCAACAGTGTGACAATTTTGAGACATGTATCATGCACAGTACAGAAATGTTACACTTATCAAGCCATCCTTGATGGGCTTGGGGTTAGACTATCAGCAGACATTCACAGACACACCAGGCATACAGCCGTACCAAGATTAAACAGTTTTATTTGTTTTATTAATCTGCATTAGTGTTGTACTTGTTGACTTTTTATATACTGACATCTTATCACTTTGCTGAGCAATGCTGTTAAAACTCTGGTACATCTGGACACACAAATTATTAACCCATTTGAATAGCTACTACAGCCATTTATTCACCTGTAATTCCTGTGGGAGAACATATGTTAGCAATACATAACTGTTTCTATAGTTATTTAGTAGTACTTGTCCCTGGATTCGAACCCCAGTCTGCATTTGACAAAATGTACATCATACCTAGTGTTAATCAAACTGAGCTACTGAGCCCATACTGAGTATTCATTAACTGATATGTGCATAGAGCTCACCTGGTAACATATTGTGACCTGGTATTAGAGGTTGAGTGTTATACAAGACTGCAGTGACACTTGAACGCGCACGCATGAGTTTCATGCATGACAGAGATAGTAGGTGAACTGTGCATTAATACATGGAATACAGGTGTAGACAATTAACCCCTAGTGGGTGAAACTATGTGTGATATGTATGGACCATGTCAGAGTGCTGGGTTTGCTAACGGTCCCATATACAGTTGCAGATGTTATATTTGCAGTCTACAGGTATTACAGTTTCATACTTGCCTGCAGCAGCGTAGCTATGATCTGGAATGCATACAGCTGAAATGCAATGGTTAACAAAATACAGTCCTGAGATACACACTATATACCTTGGCTGTTCCTAATCTAGGTTCATATCTTAGTGCAGAACAAATATCACAATGCATTATATCTTGTAGTACAGCTCCACATCTACAGTTTAGTGAAACACTTCTTTATTAGCTAGCCTTCAGTCACTTGGTCGTAGTATTCCCATTTTTACTTCATAGCAGTTGTACTACTCGATTTCATGACCAACAGCCCAAAATACACACACATGGCAAAACACAGCTTTATTAGTGGTGACATCATGCAGTGATTGGTATACATGTAACAGTCTTTATTGATGAACACTTCCTATAATGCAGGTGCTGCAATACAGCTGTAAATCTACAATTAATGCAGTAGAAACTTTATTTCCTTGACGATATGAATGCAGCTGAACTTTATTTCCTTAACATTAGTCATGCAGTTGAACTGTATTCCTTAACATTATTAATGCAGTAGAAACTTTTATTTCCTTAACATTATTAATGCAGTAGAAACTTTATTTCATTAACATTATCAGGTATCATGCTTTCATCTTCGTTGAACTGTACCTGGCATTGCTCAGTTATATCAGGCCAGGTCTATGACCACATTCATTGCAGTACACTCAAAACATACTGGCAGTTACTAATGTACTCTTTCTTGTTTATATGGCTATAGATTGCAAGATACATCTGTACTTACCAGACTCTTGGCACAACCTGGCCAGCCACCCTGCATGGGCCTCCATTTTGTGAGCTCTCTCTTCTGCAGCTGTGGGGAGAGAAACCCACCATTATGCATACCTGTCTTTCACACATTCAGAGTAGAATTTGGTAAAGCAATAACAATGCTTACAAACTGTTGCAACATTCTTGTCTCTTATATCTTTGATCCAAGTGGCCAAGAGATCCACCTTGCTATGTTTCAGGTCATCAAAATGGTGACGCACCTGCTCACCTGTGCGGGGTATACCAGTTGCACTGGTGAGGTCATGTGCCAGATGGTCCCAGGCCTCTGCCTTGTACTACTATCTCTGGAACTGGCCCTGCAGAAACCGGATGTCATGGTCTTTAACAAGGAGTTCAACCATGACCCTGGACTCCAAAATACCCCACCACTGTGCTCGGAAGCACACACCCTCTCCAGCTCCTGTCATAGTCTCTGCCAAAATCAAACTCCAAAAGATTTTGACTGTATTCCCACCTGTTGTACTTAAATAAGGCTGTTTTCCTGCCCTTTGCTGCCATTGGGCCATTTTTAAAAATGCGGCGCTTCACACAAACTCACTTAGCTCAGCCAAGCAGTGCTTAAACTGGCACTGCTTAGCAAAACTTAGTACTTAGCGCAAGCCAGTTTAGCTGAGCTGAGGACTGCTTAAACAGAGTTTGCTTAGCAGTGCCCAAAATAACTAAGTGGAGCTGCGCATTGCTAAGAAATGCTAAAATGGGTCCTATTTAAGCACTGCTTGGCTTGGCATAGCAGTGATTAGCAGAGCTTAGCTAATGGCAAACCAGATTTTTAAACAAAAAAAAAAAAAAAAGAAAATTATTTCTTCATTACAACTAGTGTACTATTATGTGTATGCATTTTACTTCTGTATTTCCTGACCTTACGTATTTTCATTTCTTTATCTTGAAGTGTGAATTTTATGCATTGTAAACGTGTGTAACTGGATCTTTTCTCCTCAGGTCTCCAATGAAAGTAGGATTCTGGCCCAGATGGACTAACCTGGTTAACAAATGTCAATAAATATATCAATAAAAGAATAAATAATTTATAAAATATTGCTATAAAATATAAAAGCAGAACGGTCTGTCTCTGAACTGTGCACCTACTGCACATAGGTCCATGATTCTAACCATCCAGCTATGTGGATATATTCACAACTGCTATACATTTCTATATACCTCTCAGCTGTGTTTAAGCACTACTGAGCACCACACTGCACTGTGCAAACACACTCAGTTATGCCTAAACTTGACCTTTGATATGAAAATTAAAAGTATCCAATTTCTATTTTTAGATGTCTGGCATGTGTCCATTGCTAAGCACTGCGCCACGCAAACCAAAAAAAATTAAATTTTATATTTTAGTGCCATCCAGCACTTTGATAGTGCAGGGGGTATGTTAGTCATCTCCAGACACTGCAATACACCCCTACACTGATTCTGTAACTGTGTTACACAGTTCTCTCTCAGTAACGTGCCTTCATTAGTATGTAAGGCAAGCTGCAGAGGGGGAGCCACAGACACGGCCATGGAACCTTCTGTGTAGGCCTTCCACTATTCTTACATGGATTTTATTAAATCCCCACCTTATTTATTTCCCAAAATTTCTATAAATTCATTTTGGATCGTAGGAGACATATAAGATTTAGCAAATTTATTTCCCAGCTTGATTCTGAGAATATGCTCTCGAAGCACTATGTCATATTTTGCCAGCAAATGCACTAATTCTGAAAAGATCCTCTATTTCCTGTCAATTCAGCATGAACATCATTTTCATTGTGAATGTCTTCTTGGTGAGTCCGTAACACCAAATTCTGTTTCACTAGGAATCTTATTATGTCCAATAATCTCGAAAAGGATTTGCCTCCAGTTCTTCACTTTTATCAATAGTTGCTCTACATTTAATCCTAATTTCCAACTCCTTTCACTGTTTGAATTTCTGTATGGGAGCCACACTGGATTCATGCTCGAATATTTTAGGATTCAGTTTCCACCACATATTGAATCCATCCACAGAATCAAAATTGGAATAACTTCTGTCCAAAAAACAGTCTGAAACAAAAGCAGTAAAGAGCTTTCTTCGAAGGACATTAAATCAACCATGATCTCATCATTTTTTCAGATTGACGAATCACTTCACCGAAATGCAAATCTAGGTGAACAACAGATGCACCTTGACGTAACAGTAACATTTGTGTGTCATTAATCTTGCTGGGCTAAAGACCACCATCTTTTAAGTTAACTGATGGAATTTTTTGTTTGTCACACACTTCATCTCTGAAGCTGATGGACTATTTAAACTTAAAGTTGGTTTTAATTTGGAAACTGCTTCAGGTGCTGCTCTAATAGTAGTCTTTTCACAAATGAGGTATTTCAATAGTGTACCTTCATTCTTTTTTTAATACTTCTTCCCTTGCCTTTCACTTTTTTCTAAATGCAACACCACTTTCTTTTCTTCTCTTCATCTTGGGAATGGGATTAGACTGACACTTGAGAGAAAAAATATTATTACATAAAAGTAAATAATAATGACAGTTATGAAGAATAACAACAACAACAGGGATGATTAAATGACCATACACATTTTCAGGAATGCAACAAGTCCAGGGGGGAATTTAATAAAGCCTACACAGACGTATTTTCCATGTAGGCAAAGTGGAACATTGCTTACATGAAAGTAAGCAGGTGTAAATTCCAGGAAACAGAGGTGAGGGGTGTGAATGAGAGCACCAACACGGAAGTGTCCATGGCATGCAAATCACCTCATAAGCAGGTGAATTGAATGCAAATGAGGATGGTAAAGTGATCCAACAAATAGATAATCAGTCCTGCAGACTCTTTGTTGGTGTCTGAAATGTACACAGAAAAATTCAGTGTACAGGATGTGAAACAGAGAACAGGGGTTGTAAAAGTGCAGTCAGAAGGACATAAATAGCATAACAGACACAGATATGTGCAAAACTATCCACTGTGTGTCCAAAACCAAATGGAAAATAATTTAAAATATTTTTTTAATAATCATATCATGTTTGCATGGCATGCTGCTGTGCACAAACATGCTAAAAAAAAATAATGTAAAAACGAAAATTAGTACTATGTTAGTGTAATGCATTCTAGGACCCTACATGGAATATGTACAATGGTAGACTGCTGTGGTTGCTATTGAGGCAGGGCCTAGAACTGTGCAGTTCCCAGGGTGTGTATACAGATCTCTTTGCAAATGAGCAGGGGTTACTGAATAGCACAAATGGCTATCCATGTCCACAGCTCTCATCTGTGAAGGCAGAGAACTGTGTTGGTGTCCACAGAGGAGGTAACCAACATCAAAGGGTGGTGTGTCCACGTCCTTCTAAACTCACTGTAGCACAGCAGAACTTATTTGTATGGAGCACTGT
This sequence comes from Protopterus annectens, assembly GCF_019279795.1. NCBI lineage: Eukaryota > Metazoa > Chordata > Ceratodontiformes > Protopteridae > Protopterus > Protopterus annectens. The sequence continues at coordinate 197,586,022 of NC_056725.1, read as the reverse complement.
TGTGCTCAGCAAGGTGGTGTGAATACTGGCTGCTAAGCTGTGTTTACTTTTGGGGCATGTATTTCAGTGTGTTTGAGCGTGTTTGTGCAGAGTGTCACTGTGCTCAGCAAGGAGGTGTGTACAGTGACTGCTGAGCATTGTTTACCTCTGCAGTACGTGTTTGCATAGCATGCTGCAGTGCTGAGTGAGGAAGGCTGTTAAAAAATTGGTTGAGAAAGGCAATGAGATCTTAATTACTGATGACCTTTGTTCCACTTGAACTAGGGCCAGTAGCAGTACTTAATGATGAATTTGGCAGGTGAAATGCATTATAGGTAGCAAATCACAAAGGCTGCACCTACAGCAGAGCATTGCAAAATTGCAGAGAAAGGCAATGATATGTTAATTACTGATGACCCTTGTTCCACTTGAACTAGGGCCAGTAACAGTCCTTAATGATGAACTTGGCAGGTGAAATGCATCATAGGTAGCAACTCACAAAGGCTGCACCTACAGCAGAGAATTATAAAATTGCAGAAACCCTACAATCTGATTTCACCCCCATACTTTGCACCACTGGAGTACAGACTTGGGACTTTTAACTGAAGAAATGATAGGGGCTGCTGCAAGTCTGCAACATATGTATGTGCTACATGCTGAAGTCAATGCTGTTGCTACTGATGCTGACCATAGACCAGGACTGAGATGAAGAAGAGTGTTCAGGCCCACAGTAACCTTCCAGGGGCTACATGAGCTGAAGATTGTAGAATGCTACAGGGTGGACAGGGACATACTACAAGAACTCATTGAGGTCTGCCGACCTCAACTCAGACCCAAAGCCAACAGAGTGGAACCCATCCCAGTGAAACTAAGGTATGTGTAGCTCTTAGCATACCAGCTATGGGTACATTCCAAAGACCAACTGGAGACATGATGGGGGTCTCACAGGCATCAGCATCCAGGGTACTCCACCAGTTCCTGGATGCTATGCTATCACATGCCAGTGAGCACATTTATTTTCCCCTCACCCATGAGGCAAGGGCCAGCAGCATGCAGCACTTCTACCATGTAACACACTATCCTGTGGTACCAGGTGCCATAGATTGCACTCATGTACACATCAAGGCACCACCTGGTGAGGAGTGTTGAATCTACGTGGACCACATGGGGTATCACTCCATCAACTGCTAGGTTGTGTGCAGTGCCCAGGGCATTATCCTGAATGTGTGTGCTGGCAGCCCTCGCAGGTATCACGACCCCCATATCTAGAATGCATCACAGCTTTGTCAGATATTTTCTGGGGGACATCCCACACAGCCATTTACTGGGGGATGCTGACTGCGCACTGGAACCGTAGATGATGAGACCCATCAGAAATGCACACACACTCAATGAAGAATGCCATAATGAGGCACACACACAAATCAGGAACATCATAGATCATGTGTTTGGGTTGCTGAACTAATGGTTCTGGTGTCTCCATAAATCTGGTGGAGCCCTGTAGTAGTCTCCGGTCACATGTGCACACATGTTTACAGTATGTGCCATGCTACAATAATAAGATCCTCTGGAAACAGCTGCAGCAGGATCAGTGAAGGGAAGGGATGCACATCCCTTCACCAGTGCCTAGGTCACCACAGCCATACCTACAGGGGACTCCAAGGTATAAAACCCTGAGTTTGTCCCACTAGGCAAATGCAGGCATGCCGTATGCCCTGGCCTTGGCCAAGAGACAATGCATAGCACATGCACTGAAAACCTAGGGTCCTAGAAACGGACACCTTACAATGACTCACATACATATTAGTAAAAATGATGACAGTCAGCCTACACAACCTGTATCTCACCATGTATTGGCTGTGGACTGCATGCATCAGTCAGAGTCAGCCCTGAACTACAGGTCTGTCAACTGCTGCATGCACAAGGTAAGTCACACAGCTACTCACCACTTGTAAGGGGTACTAGAATATGGCAACGTATGTATAGACCTGCCTCATGTATGCAAGGGAATATAGTGGGCTACTGGGCTACTTTCAGGGCTTTAACAGCCACTTGGCACAATAGGTACTCTGTCCAATAGTATGTGCCTCATTATAGCCACTAGGACACATGTCTGGAAACCCACTACGTCATTCAAGGGATATGCCAAACAGTGGAGTCACAAAACAGTCACACAACTGTGTATACCAGTAGAACACGGGCTGGTTGTCCCCCACCCCCAACTTATCAGTGTACCCATAGAACAGCTATAGCAGTATATTTGCAATGATATATCAGCAGACCACCCAATTCCAGGGCTGTAACATAGTGACAAAACCTTGCCACGTGTTGTATGTTTCATGTAATGCAGAGGTGACAATGTATATGTCTGTATGCTGTTGCATGTGTGATATATGATGCATCCTTGTCTAGCAGCCTGTGTGGCTCAGTAGGCTAGGGGCATTAGCATGGGTGATGGTGTTGATGATTTGAATCTGGCAGTAGCCACATCTTTTGCAACTCAGGTGGTTACTCGGTGGTATTCCCACAGACTGTCATAACCCCTCAATCTGTTAGCACAAGAAAGCTAGACAAAGCCAGAGTGAATGGGGAGACAAAGGGCCAAAACCTATTGACAGACATTATACATGCTGTGAGTAACCTAGAAGGTGGCTAGTATAATAGCAGGTTGCAATGAGTCAGATTAGCAAGATATAAAGGCCATCACTTAAATGTTTCAGTAGTTACAACAGTTCAGTTACTGAATTTTAAGTATAGTACCAGAAAAACACAATTGTATGACAAAGATAGCAGACATATGGGGTGAAATGCTGGACATTCTGCAAAAACATATAGAGGGAGAGGTATGCAGACTGTCACCTTGTGTGTGATGTTACATCATTTATCCCAGCCACATCATACCTCTCAACCTTTTAGAGCAACAAACTGGCCAAAGCCATGAATAAAAGTGGGACTAAGGCCCACAAATAGGGACACATTTCAAATATTGCTCTTACAAATGTAGAATGTTGATAGAATAACAGACCTTGCATTAGCAGGAATCTCCAGATGTGTATGGAGTCTGAAACTCAAATGTCTGTCATTAATTCTTCACTACAATTTTCACTGATTTGCCACTAATTTGCCAGAAAACCATAGTTATGTAAAACGGACCAAAAATATGAGACAAAATTCTGGACAATCTGAGAATCTCTGTACAGTTGTGAGGTATAAATCACATATTAAGGTCACCAAATCAGCCAGGGAATTCCTTGGGCAATATCAGGGATGTGCAGTACTGTGGTAACAGGTGCAGCAGACAATGACCTGCAGCACACATAATCCTGGACTGGAGTACAGATAGCGCTGGCCTGGAGTCACCTTGTAAGTACTGACAGCTGAAAGTCACACTGGGAATGCTCCTGCACGTGGCTAACATGAGCCCAAGTCTGTTGCCTTTACTGCCCAAAGACCTGCTATGTGGAAATATGTCTATACATACATACAGCTATGTATACATATCTGTCCTCCCTATTCCCCTCACATTTCATTAGTGTATCTATCAAGATGTGGCACACACACACACACACACACACACACACACACACATATATATATATATATATATATATATATATATATATATATATATATATATATATACCTATATAAAGTACAATGATACATACACTCTACACATATATCTACATAACACATTTTCATAACGTACACACACAACAGTTAAGGAGACATCCCTGTTATACACATTTATATAGATATGTGTACAAATGTCCCCACATACCCCGGAATGCTGGGGTTATCTGCACTTAAACATCATAAGAGTTGTCCAACAGAACCAGACCAAGGCCACAACAGTACATAATCCACTCACACATAGACCCCTGTACCTGAGGACTGTCACCCTGTAGACAGGCACATGTACACAGGTGGTGTAATGTACAATAGGTGCAACACATGCCTCAGACCTATCAAACGGCAAACAGCCACATATGGCCAGATTGGTAAGTGTACACACATAGCAGGGGTATTACCAGGTATCCTACCCCTAGGACACTAGATACAATAACAGTACCAAGCAGTATCACTCTGCAGGCCACACATGTTGTCTAACACAAGGCCACTTTGTGTACTCCACAAGTACTGTGTCTGCATCCACATTTACAACAGACATAACTTGTGGCACTTGCAGTTAAGTACTGTGAGCTGTAGTGTGCAATACTTGATAAGTAGGTGTTCTAATCATACATCATCCAACTTATCTGTGTGTGTGGGGGGGTGTTTTGTGTGTGTGTGTGTGTGTGTGTGTGTGTGTGTGTGTGTGTGTGTGTGTGTGTGTGTGTGAGTGTGCGTGCATAAATATATCCTCTTGCGGCACTACAGACATGCCCAGCTGACTTATTTCTGTGCAACAGTTATACATTTTAAGGTCCTGTGGGTAGCTGCTGGCCTGTACATTGTCCTCCTTTACAAGGCCTACTGATGTCATCCACCTTAAGGGTGTTGACTGACAATTTAACATCAGATAAACTCTGTGGAACTTATATTAAGTACTGTGAGCTATAGTGTGCATTAGTGGATAGGTAGGAGTTCTAATCTCACATCATTCAAGTGTGTGTGTGTGTGTGTGTGTGTGTGTGTGTGTGTGTGTGTGTGTGTGTGTGTGTGTGTTAATATAGTCAAGTAGAAACAAAAACAACAGCCCACAAGGACCAAGAATTAAAGAAAAATAAGAGTAATTTAAAATGATGAGACCATAACCTACTTTATTAAAAACAAACTTGACTAAGCACTTTCACCATCACTTTTTCTGGGTTTCATCAGAGTCATTAAAATAGCTAACAGATTTTATTTATATAATAAAACAATCAGTCAGTTAAACCACTACCAACCATAAAAGTCATATTACTAACAGTTCAAGAACCTTATAGGAAGTATATAAAGTTATAAAACAATAGCATAATCAGTAATTATCATAGCATAATCAGTAATTATCATAACATCTAACTACATCACCATGCTATGTATCCAATCTTACTTGTAACTGCATCTGTCCATGAGAACTGTGAGTCCCTAATAGGGAACATTACTAAACCAATGTACATGAGATATATTACCACTTTGTTTTTTATATATTCTAATTGTTTTCTAACTTCTTGTGTAACCTTTGAATGTCTGTCCATGAGAACTGTGAGTACCTACTAGGGAACACTTCTAAACCAATGTACATAAGGTATATTACCACTTTTTTATATATTCTAATTGTTTTCTATCTTCTTGTCTAACCTTTTGTATGTTTGACTATGTCGACCTTTTCTCCCTGGGCCTCCTCTGAAAATGGACATGTATCCAATCGGACGATCCCGGTAAACAAATGTAAAATAAAATAAATAAATAAGTATATATATGTATAAAAAATCCCTTCTTTTACACTTTTAGATATATTCGAAAACATCAGTTTCTTTCACACTAAAAATACACATTAAAAACATGTGTTACTATGTCTATAATGCTGAGTACATTTGTACGCCAACACTGCTATAATGATTTGTGAACCTAATATAATTTGACAGTTCATAATGGAAAAACTTTCTTATTATTGTGCATTAAGTAATGATAAATAATTAATTGTAAAATAAATAAAATCTCATAATATCATTGCCCTTTGTTTAAGAATAGGGGCCGTGGAAATATAATGGGCCGGATTCAGGAAGGTATGCACAGAGTCTAAGAGTAGAATAAGACTCCAGACAGCCAATATGTCTGCCGAGTGATCCAGCAACAGCCAGCAGGGGCGGGCATGAGAGCTCCTAAAACTATTCTTGCACAGACAGTGTTATGTTATGCAAATTACCTCATTTGCTGCTGAAAGCTATGCAAATGAGGTAAATTTGCGATCCAGGAAACACTAACCTGTCCGAGTAAGAGTAGAGTTATTTGCAGAAATGTACTCCGTTGGTAACAGAGTACTGTTCTGCAAATAGCAAAACAGAGCTATGACAGCTCCAAATAGAGGATGCATCCAGTTGAGGAAGCATGCCAATGGCCAAATGTAAGGCCATTGGCATTTTAATCTGTTGCAAAATATTAAAAATAATTTTTTTCCCCCGATCTCCGATGTTTAAGAGTAGCGCAGCACCTCACAAACATGCGGCGCTATAAAAACCAGAAAATAAAAACAAAAAAGCCAAAAATAGACATTTTATTAAAAATATTCCTCTGCCATGCAGGGGAATGGCAGGCTGAAGACAACATGGCTACTGAGTAGTGGTTGCTAAGAGGGGAAGCTCAGTTTGAGAGATATAACCAAGCATTAGTAGGCAATCCTATGCAAATGAGGATAAGGATAGTGAATCCCAATTTTCCCTGCCATGTGAACCATGTCCCTAGAGTGTAAATGTAGGATTAGGGGAGTAGTAGAGTAGAAGATAGGTGACATCATGAGGGGGTATGTATCAAAGACTGTAAGCTTAGAGGAGCAGAGTGGCATGTGTTTGCTGTGAGTTACTCAGGACTGGAAGAGGAGTGTCTACAGTTGTCTTAACTGAAACCCAGAAATCGAAGGTGTACACCGTGGATATCACTAAAGTTTCTTGCAAAGATGCTTACACTGTGTGCACACGTGTGCGTGCCTGTAAACCCGTCTAAGCCTGTTTGCATGTGTGCACCCATGCAAGCCTGTGTAAGGCTGTCTAGGACTGTGTGCGTGCATGTGCACCCACCTAAGGCTGTGTAAGCCTGTGTGCACGCATGTACGCTCATGTGTGTGTGTTTGCGCTTGTTTGAGTGGTGCTGCCCCCCTGTGGAAACAGAAAGGGAAAAGGAAGGAAAAGAAGTAGTAGGAAGTTAACCAAGGAGAACTAGCAGAGCTGCCAGGTGAAATCAATCAGAATCAGCCAATTACACAGGCAGTACACTAGCCCAGCCCAGCCCAGCACTTAAAACTCTGCAAACAACATTTCCCCATGTTTTTCTCAGAAACACTGCAACACTGCAGTCTACAAAGAGAAGTGAAAACTTAAAAAGCTTAACTGAGACAAAAAAAATGTTAGGAGCTGCCATTGCTATTATAAGGCAACATGTGCAAGATGCTGAAGGTGGTGCCATTGCGAATTCTGCTGAGCAACCCACAGTGAGGAGACAGAGAAGAGTGTACAGACCTAGGGTAACCTACCAGGGGCTACATGAGCTGGAGATAGTGGAGCGCTGAGTGGACAGAGACCTCCTGCAGCAAATTGTTGAGCTGTGCAGGCCATGCCTCACACACAGAACCAACAGAGGGAACACATCCCAGTGGAAACCAAGGTATGTGTTGGCCTAAGAATACTAGCAACAGGTACCTTCCAGAGACCAACTGGTGATTTAATGGGGATTTCACAGGCATCAGCATCCAGGGTACTGCACCAGTTCCTAAATGCCATGTCAGCACATGTCGGTGATCATGTATATTTCCCCAATTCCCGTGAGGTATTGGCCAGCAATATGTGTCTCTTCCAGCAAATAGCAGATTACCCTGAGGTAGTGGGTGCAATTGACTGCATGCACATACACATCAAAGCACCAGCTGGTGAGTGGGGTTGGGCCTACATCAAACGCAAGGGCTTCCACTCCATCAACTGCCAAGTTGTGTGCGATGCCCAGGGCATAATACTGAATGTGTGTGCTGGCTGCCCTGGAAGCTACCATGATTCCCATATCTGGCATCTGACACAGCTGTACCAGACATTTGCCAATGGGGACATCTCTGACGGTCACCTAGTGGGGGATGCTGGATACGCACTGGAGCCGTGGCTGATGACACCCATCAGAAATGCACACACACCTGAATAAGAACTCCATAACGAGGCACATGCACAAGCACAAAATGTAATCGAGCGTGTGTTTGGGATGCTCAAGTCATGGTTCCGGTGCCTGGACACATCTGGTGGAGCCTTGCAGTACTCACCAACTACATGTTCCCAAATTGTCATGGTATGTGCCATGCTACACAATATGATCCTGCGAAAACAGCTGCAGCAGGGACAGCATGGCGCAGGGCCAAACAGCCCCCCACCATTGAACCAACCAACACCAGAAACCAACTGTAGAAGGAAAAAGGCTAGCTGGTAAAATATAGTAACTTCTGCACAGCTCGAACAGAGTATAACACACGTATAGCCAACACTAGTGTTCCACCAAAATTCAGGCTAAATCCACTTGTAATGATAAAAATGAATATTTTATTGTAAATAAGGTTTAGCGCTTTCATCTGTTAAAAATCAGACTTCCTCAGAACCAAAATGAAGTACTTCCAGTTCACATTTAAATAACCTTTTTGGCTCCAAAAATTCAAAAGGAAATGGAGCTCTTAAAGAGACATAATCATAATAACTCCATATACACATACTACTATGCTAAAAACAACTAAGCATCTCAACAGATCCAGTGTGCTGATATAAAAGATGACAATATAAATGACAATATAAATATAATAACAATGTAAATAAATAAAAATTGTTATGGTAAATAAAATACACTCTGCACGTACTAACTTCATCTTAAAACATACTCCAAATATATGTAATTCGATGGGAACTAAAAAATGCGGTACCTGCAAACAATGTTATGCCATAAATGAGGTAGGCAATATTAAGTTAGGAGATATCAACAAGACTTACATTAAATGCAAAGCAGGAAATTGTAGCACCAAACAAGTCATATATATTGCTACATGTTATGCCTGCAGCGCATTCTATATAGGCAAAACAGAGAGAGCCCTTAGGAAACGAGTATATGAACATATTTATAAGATAAAGATTAAAGACAATAACAATGCACTTTATAAACACATATCTATATATGGCGAATCACATGGTTTTAAATTTGCCGTTATAGATTACGTAGAAGTATTTACTTATGGGGGAAATTGGAAAGCACCTTTAGCCATGAAGGAAAGTAAGTGGCAAATTTTGACAGATGCCATTAGGTCACCTGGCATAAATGAAAATATAAGTATTAAACCATTTTTAATCATGGCATAGATATATCATGGATGTTGTCATTGTATTTTGATTCTTGTTGACTTGTTACAATTTATGAGCACTAGTCATGCAAGTTTTACCATTTCACTATTACATATATTTGGAGTATGTTTTAAGATGATGTTAGTATGTGCAGAGTGTATTTTATTTACCATAACAATTTTTATTTATTTACATTGTTATTATATTTATATTGTCATTTATATTGTCATCTTTTATATCAGCACACTGGATCTGTCGAAATGCTTAGCTGTTTTTAGCATAGTAGTATGTATATATGGTGTTATTATGACTATGTCTCTTTAAGAGCTCCATTTCCTTTTGAATTTTTGGCGCCAAAAAGGTTATTTAAATGTGAACTGGAAGTACTCCATTTTGGTTCTGAGGAAGTCTGATTTTTAACACATGAAAGCGCTAAACCTTATTTACAATAAAAAATTTGTTTTTCTCATTACGAGTGGATTTAGCCTGAATTTTGGTGGAACATTAGTGTTGGCTATACGTGTGTTATACTCTGTTCGAGCTGTGCAGAAGTTACTATATTTTGCCAGCTAGCCCCCCACCATTGCCAAGGCCTGCACAGGCACAGCGTGACTCGGAGGAGGAACAATCTGAGCCTGCCACAGTAGGCAGAAGGAGGCATGCCCAGTATGCCTTGGCCTTGGCAAAGAGGCAATGCATAGCACATACACTGGCTCAGTAGAAACCCTGGAAATGATACCTCTCTCTCACTCGCACATAAAATAAAAGGGATGCCTAACTTGACACTACCTGTTTCCACAAATGTATAGGGAGTGTACTATGTGCATCCGACATAGGCAGCCCTGCAGCACCACCTGAGGCATGATTGCCATGTTTTAAGCAATATAAAGCAGTGCTAATGAGCTTTTACCACTATTTAGTATATGTAAACAAAATTGCCCACACTAACTAGCGCAACGTCGGGCAACGTTGAGCAATGTTGGGCAAGGTCGGGTAAAGTTGAGCAAAGTCAGTTAAACATGCTCATATCTGCTTTACTGTTCTTTAAGCAGTCTGGTCTGCCCAGCATGAAAATAAAAAGCAGTGACAGGGATCGAACCCAGGATACTGTGCACTATAGTCACAGTACTGAACCACTAAGCCATGACAGCATTTCACTGGCACAGCCACAGCAGGACAACTGTACACTAATGAAAACACAAAGAAATGCTGTAACATGCTCCTAAAGAGGCGTATGGGTAACCTCCCCCACAGGCCTATGCAGACAGAGAACAGCAGGCCAGGCGGTGTGATGTGGGTTGGGTAGGCTATGAAGTTGCAATCTAATATACATGACAGTGGACGCTAAGATCTGTAGTACAGTAGTATGCCTCAAGCCAGTACGATAGGCAACAGTACAGATTGAAATGGAGTACCTTACATAGCAGTGCAGGCCTAGCAAATTTGTATAAGTGTCAGGTGAATCCCTCATCCTATGTACACCCAAGGTAACAATCAGGTGTGCCCCCAGGTAGAAATGTACAAAGAATAGCTGTACCCCCTGTATGTAGAAATGTTGATAAGTCTATGCAAAGTGTCTCATGGAAGCCCTGCAGGCACAGCATGATCCCTGTTGATTTATAATGCAAAGGTGAGTCTTGCTGTACAAATACAACTTGATTTTCCACACATATATAGTATAAATGTCTATAGCAGCCGTGCTCACACACTTCAAAAAATGTAGTGGATTTCATTCAGCATCACACTGAAAGGTCATACTGGGCATGCTCACACACTTAAATAAACTAAGCAAATGTCAGACAACAACATACCAAAAGGTCATACTGGGCATGCTCACACACTTAGGATAAATATGGAGGTGATAATAAGGGATCTATGGACAAATGTGGTTAGTCATCTCTACTTCCAGAAACACATTCACAAAGTGCTCAGAAAATCATGCTATGTGTTCACACAACCTGCCACGGTCTGTGCATGTAGGTCAAAGGAGGTTCCCTCTACTCATCAGTCATCAGACCCATCAGAGAGTACCACAACACACTTGTAATGACTCTGACTAGGCACCATCAGCAGCTGGAAAGACCACTGAACTACCTCAACAAGAGGATTACTGGCCTCAAACAGTTGCCCCATGCAACAAGACTGAATTTAACCCAATCTGTACTCTGTTGCATCCTGCCTACTCAGAAGATCTCTGCACAACAGACAGGTCTATGTCATGGCAACACTCAGATCTGTCCTGAGTTATAGCTCAATGGCACTAAATATACAGACCCAACTGATATTGCCAACATCCTTGCCGATAGTCTCAGTGTTAACTTTACCCCCCTCTCACCCATGAAAGAGCACATCACTATAATGGAAGACTGCAAAGTTGCTGTCATCATGGCTGCACAGGTAAAAAACACTCTCCAAAGCCAGTATCACAGCAGCCATGGGACCAGATAACCTCCCAGGCTGTGTTCTACACAAACCACAGAACGAACAGGCTCCACACCGACGTACCATGTTCAGTCATAGCCACACCTCAGGCCTTGTGCCAGCTGAATGGTGCACAGTGACGGTTATCACACTACACAAGGGTGAGACACCACGTACCTCAGGAACTAGCACCCCATTAGCCTGATTAGCCTGCCATTCAAGGCCATGGAATGTATCATCATACAACTTATAAAAAAATACAGTTGTAATCCCCAAACCCTGGACCACAACCATGTAGGGTTTGTAAAATGCAGATCATATCTCCTAAACCTGATAGATGACATTGAAGCAGTCACCAGAACTATAGACAAGGGTAAAGTGGTTCGCACAGCCTGTGTAGATTCTGTCACAGCTTACAACACCACCCCACACTCTGAAAATATAGATAAACCCACTAAACGAGGTATAAATTGCTATGTCACAAGATGGGTTGCCAACAGGCTTACTGACAGAACACACACTGTGAAAGTAGCAGACACCATGTATGACTTTGTATCAGTGACACGTGCAGTACCACAGGGTCCAGTCCTAGGTCTTGTCCTGTTTAGTATCTACTTCCCTGAAGTAAACTTTAACATGGAAGGTCTGTGGCTACTGAAGCTTCCAGATGACTGCAAACTAGGAGCCATAACTGTAAACACTAAAGATGTGGACATCCTACAAAAGGGCCTCACTGAGACAGATGGCTGTTGTCAAAGCCATAGGCTCAAGCTCAGTGCCAAAATGTGCATTGTCATCCCCTTTGTTAAAAACTCTGTAGCCATGAACTACAACATAGGCGGTAGTATAATCAACACTGAAATTGTGACAAGAAACCTTGGGTCACAGGTGGACAGTGGACACAACTGTGATAATAACATCCCCATAGTAGTCAGGAAATCCTCCTATGTGGCATACCTCAGCACAAAAGGTGTCCATGCAGAACAGAAGAGGGCACTGTTCCTCTCTACTCATCACTCACTAGAACCATAATAGAGTACAACGCCCCTTTTGCTATGTACCTCACAAGACAACTACAACAACTGGAAAGCTTGCTGCAATACCTCACAAAGAGCATAAGCGGCCTGAAATACATGCCATACACAGACCATCTCAAAATGCTCCAGCCATACTCCCCTTGCATATTGCCTACTCAGAGGTGTTCTCTGCCTAACATACAAAGCTATGTCAAACACAGAGCTGTTGGACATGCTCCATGTAAAACATTCATATTCCCTCTGATCTTTGGACCCAAAACCACAAGTGAAATACCAAAGGAAGGGGTGTATCCATTTACCTTATGGATATCCACACCTACAGGTTAGTGGCACAGCATGAGGCCTTGGAGACCATGCAAGTGCAACTAAAATTGGGCAAAGCTGCTTATCAGATTGTAGCCTGCTACAGATCACCTACCTTGTCTCAGGAACCACACTCAGTAGTCCTGAGAACAGTGGAAAATACAAAGGTTCTATCAAACACCATTATATGAGGAGATTACAACTACCCAAACATTGAGTGGGAGAATTACTTGTGTGCAATGTCCTTTGCTCAATGTTTCCTAGAGTTTAAAAACTCTAACACCCTGGAACAGCTGGTCACCATGCCCACTAGAGGTGACAACATACTGGACCTTATCATCACCAACATGGGGTACCAGTGTACCACAACAAAGATAAACCCCTTGCTGGTAATATCAGATCATAAAATAATCACACTGGACATCCACATCCCACCCCCCCCCCAGTCAATGAAACCACTGTGAAGACATTTTCAAAAGTGAACTGCACACTTCCCAAGACAAAAGTGGAAAGTTCCAAAGCCCACTTGCTATAGGATAATGCCATACAATTTGCCGAATAATATACAAGTGCAGCCTATGAGCATCTACAGGGATGCATTGATTAAGACATCCCAAATAAAACCAAGATGCACTCCTCGAAAAATAAGAAACCAATCTGGTGGTCATCGCCCATAAATAAGTTAGACAACAGCAGGAGGAAATGAGCACATGATAGAGCAAACTTCACAAAAGGAAAAGCATCACTGATCATTATTAGGAAGAAACAATGATCACTCATAAAATAACCCAAGGCCAGTTTCTAAAGAAACATTGCCAAGGAATGTAAGCATAACAACCACAAAGCCTTCATTAGCTATACCAAACATGTAGGTGGCAACTTCCAAATATGCTGTCAGCTACTGAAAAATGGCAAGAAATACACTGAACCAACTTACATTGCCCACATCCTGGGGGACAGGTACAGTGCAAACTCCCGCCATCACCCCCAAAAGGGCCTGTGTCCATCCCAGAAAAATTCAGAGCCCCAGACTTCATGGACATGCAGGTAAAGACAGCCCTCTCCAAAGCTAAGAACACAGCATCATTGGGACTGGATGGTGTCCCAGGCTGCGTCTTACATCAGCCCCAAAAGGAACTACACCCTCACCTACATTTACTTTCTGACTCAATCGTACCACAGGCTATGTACCCAAAGAATGGCATACACCAACAGTCATCCAGCTCCACAAAGGGGGTGCCACAACAGAACCTGGAAACCATTGCCCTATAGGTCTACTCAGACTTGTCTGCAAAGCTATAGAGCAAATTATCATGGAACCCATAAATAGAGACATTGGGGACTTCCAGACACTGGACTCTACCCAACTTGGCCTTGTTAAAGGCAGATGCTGCCTCCTAAACCTAGTTGCCTTATTTGAAACAGTTACCAAGGACATAAATGGAGGTGAAAGTAGTCCACACAGCCCACCTGGACCTCTCTAAGGACTTTCTACACCATTTCCCACTCTGTCATCATGGACAAGCTTACCAGCTTGAACATTAACAGCTATGTCACAGGATGGGTGGCCAAGTGGCTCACAGATCAAACACACATGTTCAGGGTTGCGGGTGCCATGTCCAGCTCTAAACCAGTCACAAATGGCATCACACAGGTATTGGTCCTGGGACCCCACCTGTTCAATAGATACTGCTCAGAGGTACAGGCAAGCATGGGAGGAGTATGGCTGAACAGGTTTGCAGATGACTGATAACTGTGGTCCATAATCGACTCTATGGCTGACACAGACATCCTCCAGAAGGGTCTTACAGAGACAGATACCTGGTGTCAAAACAATGCCCTCAAGCAGAATGCCAAGGAATGCATAGCCATCCCCTGTGGATAAAACAAAGTGCACACAAATTACCACATAGGTGGTAATCTGGTATGTCCAGAGAAAGTCATTATGGCCCTGGGGACACAGGTAGATAGTAAACTCTCCTTTGATGATCACATGGCCAAAGTGTTTAGACATTCCTTCTATGTAGCCCACCTAATGTCACCTAATGTAACCCACTTTGTCTAGTCTGATGATGTCACCATCCTACAAATATACCTGTAGAATGGAGACCTCACAGTAATGTGTATAGCGTGCCATGTAAATGCGTACTCCTGTAGTATCAAGAAGTAGTTAGGTAGGGGTTTGAATCCTGCACTTGACAAGTGTGTGTGTGTGTGTGTGTGTGTGTGTGTGTGTGTGTGTCTTCATGTGTGATCTCCTTGGAGAGGAGCAACCTTACTGGAGAGTAGTAAAACACCTTAAAAGTGGTATACTAATCTTTCTCATGTCTGATGATGTCACCATCCTACAAATATACCTGTGGAAAAAAGAACTCACAGTAATGTGTATAGCGCTTCGTGTTAATGCGCACTTCTCTAGTATCAAGAAGTAGTTAGGTAGGGGTTTGAATCCTGCACTTGACAAGTGTGTGTGTGTGATCTCCTTGGAAAGGAGCAACCTTTTTGGAGAGTAGTAAAACACCTTAAAAGTGGTATACTAATCTTTCTCAAGTCTGATGATGTCACCATCCTACAAAAATACATGTGGAAAAGAGAACTCACAGTAATGTGTATAGCGTGTTGCATTAATGCGTACTCCTCTAGTATCTTGAAGTAATTAGGTAGGGGTTTGAAGCCTGCTCTTGGTGAGTGTGTGTGTGCTCTATGTGTGTGACACTGTTGGTCAATGTGTTGTGGATTTTGCTTTTACTACTGTATGACATATCAGTATGACAACAGTATGTGCATTGCACATCAGGTAGCTGTGTGGCAAATACACATACATATATGTGACCTCAATTATTTCATGTGTGGGAACCTTGCTTTCTCCATGAACACATCTGTCATCTTTGCCAGAGTGTGCTGCTGCTTTCCAGACCTTAGGTCACATCTGTATGCGTGTGACAAGGCCAGCCACTGCAGTGATCCCTGGCCTAGGTCATCAGTGTCACACACACTCATAACAGTTTCTATTGAATTGTGTGAGTGAGGGTTTATGGCTGAGGTATATTACAGTCTTGTTCAAATGCAGCAAAGTCTGTCAGTGATGGCTATTCATTATAGGTGTACAACAACCTTTGTGGATATGCATGCAGACCCCTTATTGCTTATGTGTTCCAGCAAGGGATTTCTAAATACCTTTGGAAATGTGATTACCAAAGTAGAGATGACATAACACTTGGCTGCATGTACACATTGATACCTGTTCAACATGTTGGTGGCTACTACCTATGTGGTACTGTGGGGATACTATGTTTCATAAAGGTGGATGACTATGCTCTGGTTGGCTTATAGCTTTACAGCATGGGTTTGACAACAGGTATCTGTCTGTATAATACCCTTGTGGAGGATGTGTGGGTCATCTGGAGAATGCATTATAGGCCACAGTATGCATTTCCATATGTGGACGGACATATCCCTACTGTGATTGCTTGTACCTAAGAGAGCTATATGGCAAACAAGAGTGGTTTCAGGAATGGGTGCAGGTGAATACCACTGGTTATTGGCATAGTATAGTACCTGAAGGATCCAAATATTATTGTGTGTCCAACATCTGTGTGTCAGTTGTCAAGACGTCATCTGATGATTGTTTATGATCAGGCTGTTGAGGTTATGTATACTACCAGAATGCAAAACAATGACAGATAGTAACAGTATCACCCACAGCACAGTGTCAAACCATGTCATACACACGTGTACTCAAGTTCCAAAATGTGTGTAGTACAATGCATACTGGCCACCAATAGAAACTATGGAGTGTTACTGTGTAACACAGGGCATGTCACCCTGCCCATGTGTCCACTATGCACATACATGGAGACAGTGCACCTCCACCATGTTCACAAATGTACACCTGCAAATCTGTGCTACACACATCCCACACGTACTGTCCACTCTCTAACGCATGCTGCCAATACTACACACATCAGCCAAGTGGCACGTGGGCGAACAATACACTATTGGAACTAACACTGGTGTAAACAATACTACATTGACAATCATAGCTTTAATGCATCATGCCTGTTCAGCTACACCTTCAAGGATATCATTACACTCTACTGCTGACAACATGCTAACATTGCTATACTGCTGTAAAGTCACCCTGTGCATCAGCACCATGGCAGCCTGTTCCTGCATCAATGTTACAGATGACAGGAGGTGGCACAGGTTTCGTCATATGCACAGGGTGTGTTGGTTTGCCAGAGGCCGACATTGAGCTATACAATCGACGTGTGTGTGTGTGCGTGTGTGTGTGTGTGTGTGTGTGTGTGTGTGTGTGTGTGTGTGTGTGTGCGCGTGTGTGTGAGGGCCAAGAGTACTGCTAAGGGCCAATGTTGATGTAATGTGTGTGGGTATGTGTTAGCCCTAGGTGTCTGTTTTATGTGTGTGTGTGTCTGCATGCACACAGTTCCACCATATGGCTGCCATACACGAGGATTTGTGGGACAGCCACAGACTGTACCTGCCAGGCTTTACAGATCACCGTCTCTGGCCAGGGACATGGTACCTGTGCCTGGCAGGTGTGTTACTGACGGTATCAGGTACTAAGCCAGACTGAATACTATCCTCAGAGGTGGACAGATGTACACTGGACCCAGGTCTCTGCTGGGACTGTCCAGAGCCATGTGCACGTGGTCTTTTATGACGGTCTATGGACAGCCCACCCCCAACATTGCTAGGCTGGTACTGGCACTACAGGAGCGTCTGTGGCTTGAGGGATGTCCACGGTGACTGCCAACTGCTGACATTGCTGGCATACATCCACATCGATGTCTCAACCGTCCCGCACTGTCCTGACACATGAACTTGACATTGCAAAGGACATCTAATGTCTCACCCCAACGTCTATCAGTGACCACAGTGTAATTACAGATGGCACCGGCTAGGTCAAGAATACTGTCAATTACAGCGGTGTTATGTGCCTTGTGTGCCCTTAGTCCCTGTCTGGTGTACCATTCCATACATGCCTGTGCCTCCATGACAGCCTGGGACATGCGTGAGGTTGTAAGATCTGTGGCACTTCTGCCAGGGGCATGATGAGCAGCAGTGCTCCAGTGAGAACCCCTGGACATCTGCCTATGTGGTACACTTCCAGAAATCTGGGTATGGCTGCTGTGTCGGGATGCATGTGCCATAGATACCACACTGTCCTGGCCAATGCTGACTGTACACTGTCCCTCAGCTAAGGGCATTGGTGATGGATGTATTGGCAGTATGACTGTGTGCATGGATTGGGTGGAAACTTGTGTTCTTTCGATTGGTGGCCCAACGACAGACCCTGGAAAACATGCCTGTTCCTCAACACACCTATCCTCATCATCACTATTTTGCTCAGTGACATCAAGTTCCCTGCTGCAGTGAACCAGCCCAACCTCAGCACCTGTGAGAGGAAGACAAGAAACACACTTTACGACATGTACATGATGTCGGAACACATGCACACATGCACACATGAACACATGCATACATGCACACATGTACACATGCACACATGTACACATGCACACATGAACACATGCACACATGCACACATGCACACATGCACACAAATGCACTCCTCACTTAAACAGACACACACACACACACACACACACACACACACACACACACACACACACACACACACACACACACACACACACACACACACCACCAGCAATCCAGAACATACTCAATAGCGGTTGATGGTGGGGTAAAGTATCACAAGCCAAATAGTCATATCACACATGTCAGCATGCAGGACATGTGTTGCTCAACAGTATGCAGTGCAGGTGTGGACAACCCTTGCTAATAACAGTATACATGGCTTTGATGCATGTGTGTTGTTGTTCAGAGATTGGCCTCACCCTGGAACGCAATGTGTACATGGACACAACATTGCTGTGCAAGTATTGAAAGCTCTGCAATGTCCTGTGCACCATCACTCACAGATATACATACCATGGCTGCATGTGTATCTGTGTGTCACATAGATATCCATTTCTGATTAAATCATCTGTGTCTTTAGCAGATAATTGTGGACACAGGTTTAGCACATACATGCTATGTATACACACAGAATGAGTGGTGCATGTATACCTGATGGAATACCATTGCTCAACATATCCATTGTACAGTGGTTATGGTGAGTGTAGGACATACTGTGTACATGCCAGTGCCATGGATTGGGTGGAAACTTGTGTTCTTTCGATTGGTGGCCCAACGACAGACCCTGGAAAACATGCCTGTGCCTCAACACACCTATCCTCATCATCACTATTTTGCTCAGTGACATCAAGTTCCCTGCTGCAGTGAACCAGCCCAACCTCAGCACCTGTGAGAGGAAGACAAGAAACACACTTTACGACATGTACATGATGTCGGAACACATGCACACATGAACACAAGCACACATGCACACATGTACACATGCACACATGAACACATGCACACATGCACACATGCACACATGCACACAAATGCACTCCTCACTTAAACAGACACACACACACACACACACACACACACACACACACACACACACACACACACACACACACACACACACACCACCAGCAATCCAGAACATACTCAATAGCGGTTGATGGTGGGGTAAAGTATCACAAGCCAAATAGTCATATCACACATGTCAGCATGCAGGACATGTGTTGCTCAACAGTATGCAGTGCAGGTGTGGACAACCCTTGCTAATAACAGTATACATGGCTTTGATGCATGTGTGTTGTTGTTCAGAGATTGGCTTCACCCTGGAACGCAATGTGTACATGGACACAACATTGCTGTGCAAGTATTGAAAGCTCTGCAATGTCCTGTGCACCATCACTCACAGATATACATACCATGGCTGCATGTGTATCTGTGTGTCACATAGATATCCATTTCTGATTAAATCATCTGTGTCTTTAGCAGATAATTGTGGACACAGGTTTAGCACATACATGCTATGTATACACACAGAATGAGTGGTGCATGTATACCTGATGGAATACCATTGCTCACCATATCCATTGTACAGTGGTTATGGTGAGTATAGGACATACTGTGTACAGGCCAGTGCCATCCATGACATGGCATGCTACAACACAACTGCAACATTAAACATCACACATACCCAATATGTGTCATGTGACCTATACACTCCATAGCATTGCAATACATATATGTTTCACTTTGTACTAATGGTGACTGCTATGCATATTGTGTATAGGTGCATATGTTTGCACACACTCAACAGTGAGGTGCATAGCAATGAATGCTATGTGTAGTGCTGTGGTTACTGTTACTGGATGGGGTGTAATACCATGAGACAGCATCATACAGCATCATGTGGTCACTCAAGGCTACTAATGTGTGCCAGACTGGCACCTAGCATGCTGTACCTGAACTGCAGTACCATGGCTACATTCACCATTTCATAACCAGTTGTTACATGGGTCTGTAAGGTGCCCAATAGGGAGCATTGCCTAACATGAATGTGTTATGTGTTGCAGAGTGTCGCACAGCCCCATGATAGGCCCCTACCCCTCAGGTATATTATGTGTGCTGTGTGGACGACATTTGGGATACTTGAGTGTGACCTTACAGCGGGTGTCTGAATACGCCATGTGCAGCATATTAACATGTACTGCGTATGACAATGTTGTGTATGATGTGTGCATGTGTATTGATTTTGCCTATCCAACGTCCAATACAGTTTTGCCACAATTGTGTGGGATGTTCTGTGTATTGCATGTGTTTGAGGCAGCTACACATGTTACTGGGATGTGCATAGTCTGACAGCAAACATGCACAGCATGCATTATGCGTAGGTGTGTTACGTGTACATGTCCTACACCTCACCTATGACATGCACATATATCATGCAATATTAAATGTAGAACACACTCATCAGCATGGGTCTGCTGCCTTGCTGTCACACCAGAGTGACCTACAAGGATATGAGACAGTTTGTCAGTGGCAACAACTGTGGCATTGCAACTGTGGGTTTGCAATCTTACATTAGTACAACGGTTGACAGTCACAGGCTTACAGATTATGTTCCAAATTATCAGTATTGCACAACACCAGGCTCCACATTTTTAACTACACAGTACACATTTCACATATGCATGATCTACCAATAGAGGTAACAGTAGTCTACAGATATGCCATGTTACCTGCATGCTCTGTGTCAACTCGCTGTGTGGCTCCGGCCTCCATGATGATGTTTGCTGTTGTTGTTGTTGGCCAGGAGCCACCAGGCTGAGGAGCAGCTCTTCCACTCTGGTGGGGGGGGTGGATGGCTACCCACCACCTGTGGCAAGCTGTTGTCTACGGGCATTAGATGCACGCTGCCGGACATGTCTAAGTAAATCACTGCAGTGACGGCATACCTGCTCATATATCCGGTTATGCATGCCTATGTCATTTACCAAACAAACAACATCTTGCCACAGTGCAGTCCGCTCATGTTGGTCCTGGCTGGTTCTTGAGAACAGCAGGGCATAGTGCTGAACCAAGCTGGTTGTGATCTGCTCATCCTCAGCTGGGCTGCATGTCAGATTGCAATGGTGAGCCATGACCCTGGAAGACAATGAAACAATATGTGTGAGCAAGTCATGTGGCACACTTAACATTCTAAAGTACAGATATCACTAAACTGCCATGTATAGCAGCCTATTGGCTGTCAGAGGATACACACTTTCAATACCACATATCAGTGCTCATACCACAACTGCTTGACAGTGCCTGGCATGCTCTATATATCAAACCATGTTCTGCACAGCAACAAGGAGAAACCAGTATGTAAGACTATATAACAGTACATGTCACACTGTATGCGACACAATGCACCACATAGCCACAGGATGTATATATAAAGCTAATGCATAATGAAATATGTCATCCATTGCAATGATTGTAAAGTCCAGTTACAGTATTACCAGTATACCACACTAGTTGTTGGTGGCAAACCCCTGCCTAACATATGTGCACATTCATTAGTATAGGTGGCATACTGCTGTACTAGACTATACATGTTGCTAGATACGCACTTATATCCTGTAACACACATATGACCAAGGGCATGTTACAGGCATATCCACACACACATCACACATGCATACAAGACACAAAGGTATGGCAACCCAGATGAGCTTTACCTGTGTACCATACAGTACTGTGTGTCAGTACTTACAAAACATTATGCCTGAGGTATGTAATCTGTGAAGACTACAGGGAACACACATAACAGTGTTTTCAAGCACGACATACACCATACTGTGCTGTTTGGGCATACAGCTTCAGGTAGTACTACAGTTCATACGGGATTTGGATTCACCAGCAATACCAAGCAATAAGCATACATGTACTGCTTTAGCATACAATGGCACACCCCAGTCCACACCAAGGGACTATGTCAGACCGTATGCCATACTGCTTTTTCTGCCTAGCAATAGCATACACATCTTTTGCTGGGATCAGAGGTAGGACACTAAGCTATCACACATTTACAGAACCTCGACACATTCACCAACACATTCACCATCACACTCAATCAACCTCACATAGCAATTATTGCAGCAAGTACATGTGGGTGTGTATCAGTTCATAGGTAGGTAATAGGCTATTGGCCCTAGGGCCTATAGAAGCCTAGCTATATGCTACCCTGGCCTTTGACACACATGTAATCTAATTTCATGTGCCCCTGTCCAGCAGAGCCACAGGGGGGATTCCCGGTGTGTATTTCCTATCTCCCATCCAATCATCAGGATTA
Source organism: Protopterus annectens (assembly GCF_019279795.1). Taxonomy (NCBI): domain Eukaryota; kingdom Metazoa; phylum Chordata; order Ceratodontiformes; family Protopteridae; genus Protopterus; species Protopterus annectens. Next base: position 197,563,490 of record NC_056725.1, on the reverse strand, counting down.
TACATGACGACTGCTAATGAGGAGCTTGGTTTGCTATTGATAGGTGGTTTGTTCCAGTGTATGGCATGTCTCTGAGATAGGAATCTATCCCTCCAGCATGTTCTGTCTATTGAGGTAACAAGATTTAGGTCCCTAGAGCATGTAGCTGGTAGGGATTGTGATCTGTTTATGTGGAGCATGTCCAACAGCTTTGGGTTTGACATAGTTTTGTATGTTAGGCAGAGGTCACCTCTGGGTAGGTGGTATGCAACACAGTCTAGCTGTGGTTTTGTGAGACGGTCTGCATAGGGCATCTGTTTGAGGCCGGTATTACTCTTTGTGAGGTATGTCTGTGGCCTTTCCAGGTGCTGTAGATGTCTTGTGAGGTACATACCACATGGGGCATTGTACTCTATAATGGGTTTTATGTGTGATGAGTAGAGGGGAACACTGACCTATATTTCCCTGGATGACACACCTTTTGTGAGGAGGTGTGCCACATAGACAGATTACATGACTACTGGGGCACTGTGATTATCAAAGGGGATACTACTGTCCACCTGTGTCCCATGGTCTCTTATCACACTTTTGGTGTTAAGTAGACTACCACCTATGTGGTAGTTCATGGGTACGGAGGTTTTTCCAGAAGGGATGCCAATGCAGTTTCAACATTGAGCTTGAGTCCATGGCTTTGTCACCAGGCATCTGTCGCAGTAAATATAACCCTATCTCTCCCTCTATCTCTCTCTCTACACACATATATATATATATATATATATATATGTGTGTGTGTATATATATATATATACACATACACATTAACTTCCATTGTTGTACATATAGATATACATATAGGCACATATACAGTCCACCTTTCATGGTGGGAATATCAATTATGTGAAGGTTGTGAGGTATACAGTTATGTAATAATATTGCACAGTGTTGTGTGGAATGCATTGAAGGTGTTCCCAGCCCATGTAGATTTTTCAGGCCTCACTGGCTGCAACACTGCAAACCTGACAAATCATACCCACAGCGTTTAACCACCACATGTCATATACCAGTACTGTATGCTGTCTTGTTTGCCACACACTACAACCTACATAGAAATATGCACATAGCAACCTTCACCAACATATATATGTCCACCCTTCACAAACAGTTGCAGTATGACCCTTTCTCTATGCATATGTACAGATGCTAATATATCTGACACAGACTGATCTCTCCATATGTGTGTGCCATACACACACACACGGTCCACACTGTTGTAAGTCCGTGGACCTCACGGCTGACCTGTTGGGCCTTGCTGCAACATGAACAGGTGTCGCATGTGAGCACACAGTAATATTAGAGGGTGTATAAATAGCTGCAAATGTTAGATTAGCATACTAGCCTGGTACAGCTGTTGCCAATGCTAAGCTACATGTTAATATTTTATTTTATTATTTATTTTACATTTGTTTATGACTATCATGCATTTGTTACTCTATCACATCCATGTTTATATAACTGTATGCACTACTCCCATAAATAGACATTGTACACACTATTGCACAGAACACAGATAACATGGATCAGATGTTTGACATTTAATGCTGAACTACATATGTCACAGTCATATCCCACTGCACACAGCTACACACTGATTTCTCCATGGCAGTAGTTATGGAGGGCATCTGTGCATATATACGTACTGCTGCCACATATGGATGATTCAAAGTATGTAGAGTACTCTTCAAAAACATCTATTACATGCCATTGAATACATATCTGTTACATACCTTTCCTTTGTATGTATTTGTATTTGTCAGTTCCATGTGTTTTGTATATATTTTTTTATTTTTTTAATATATATATATATATATATATATATATATATATATATATATATATATTTTTTTTTTTTAATATATATATATATATATATATATATATATATATATTTTTTTTTTATAACTTTTTTCTGTTGCTGTTGCTCTTGTTATAGATGTCAGTGTCTGTCTGTCTGTCTATCTCTCCCTCTCTCTCTCACTCGCTCTCTCTCTCTCTCCGTAGCTGCAATGAAATGATTGCATGTGTGGATAGCAAGTACAGCCTGCTTTTATAGGTATCTGCACATGTGCATGTGATGGCCTCTGCACCAATTGGTGGCCACCATTTGGTAATTGCATGCAGCCTGCTGTGTGGTAATTGCAGTACTCACTGTCATAGCAACCCAATGCTATAAATTGCTAGGTCAGGTAGGTGTAGCTCTTTCAGTTTTCCAAAGTGGGGCCCATGCTTGTTTGCTGTGGACACTGTTGTATAAGTCAGAAGGTTGGTATACTTCTTATATCTAAAGCTAGGGGTGTAGCCAGTGATTTGAATGTTGTACTCAGACCTGAATGTTGCCACTTCCAGTACACAGTTGTCAGTGTAGAATTGTACTCACCCCTAAAAATGCTAACACAAGATACATGGGAGTATGTAGTTTATTTTCTACTTATACATTTAGCTGCCATACTTACGTAGTTATTGAGATGTATTCATTTGGCACAAGAACTGTTTGTGAACTGCTATACTGTGAATATTAATGTACTCACTTCTGCACAGTTGGTGCTTTTTATTGTTGACATTAGCACAGGATGCTCATGAAAACTGGACAATTCCAGTACTGAGTATGCCTACATACATCCTTGCTGGGCCCTGAACACACAGGTATTTTGTACATTTGGGTGGGGATTGTCATGCTATTATACTGTGTGGGGGTTGTAAAGTGCTGCTGTAACATTATTTACTGCTAAACTGTCTGATTCTGTTATCACAGTCATGTAATGCAATTCCACAACAACTGCTGGTAAAGTTCCACAGAACAGGTTTTGTGTTATGGCATTCCTGTCTTTCCTTTACATTCACTCATTCTGAAGCATGATATATATATTTCAGCAACAACCTGCTGTATATCTACTGTGGCTTAGTGGTACTTCATGCAGTCTAGTGTGTCCAGGGTTCGAGACTGACAGTGGTGTTTTATTTTGCTGCTGAGCAGAACAAAGGCCCTCACATGCAGGGTGACTAAGGCACTTTTAAGCAGTTGTAAGCGGGTTTGCGTGGGTTTGAGTGAAGCTTAACAATACTTAGCTAAGCACACACAAGTGCACACTCGCGCAAACCAGCTAACTACTGCTTAAAAGTGCTTATTCCCGCTAACCCCCATGCTCATTTCTTTGAAAGAAAAGAAAATGGGGAGATAGGAAAGTGGTGAAAAAGGGGTACAAAGAGAGAAAGACAGCAGGAAAAACAGCTTGGGATGTACAAGACAGGTGTAGGGAAGGTCCATAGCTGGCCATGTCTTTAGCAGCAACAGCTGTGCATATGCTAGTAATTTGGATGGAAATTTGAAACCTTCAACTCCTGAGAGAGGGGTGAAGATAACAAAGTATGTTGTACTGCCAATTAAATATCAATTTATGTGTCCATCGGACATGTGTGCAAAATGGGCAGCTATGTATGGGGCGTAATTTTTTTTTGGGAGCAGATTGCCCTTTTTATTTCAGGTGAGAGTGGAATGTGTGGTAGGGGAAATAGGTATTTTTGGGGAGGTAGGTTGGGGAGGTAAACAGACAAGACACACAAGATGCATACAGGGGCGGAATATGACACATGTGGTGGGTGAACAACATTGACGGGGAAGGATGTTTGGAAATCGCAAGCCTGTGAGCCCACAGATGGCAACAGTGGAACTGAGATCCCCACCCATGGACAGTCACCACTGCACCTTCACAGCCCATAGGGTGGCTGTGCTAGGGGCTGCGTAGGAGGGGAAGGCTCAACCATGAGTTGTGCCACACATGCCTCAAGCTGGCGTAGAGGATCAGCGAATGAACGCTCGATCTCCCTACGCAGCACAGCCCGGACCATTCGGAGGGTGATAGGTGGCCCTCCTCAGGCCACGCTTGCGGGGGGACAAGCCTCATCCCTTGCAGTGCTTCCACCCGAAGGTGGCACAGGGCCAGTGGAGGAAGAGGTCCCAGGCTGGGCACCGGACCTACTGGTGCCAGGTGCCATCGCCAGCTGAGGTGGGACAGGTGGGTCCGCTGGGACCGGCCTTCCAATACTGTCTATGTTTAGGAGGATTTAATGACAATATGGGTTGACAACAGCCAACAGTATTCCAAATTAGTTGTAACAGCATGCAGTAATATTCCCATTAACCCAGCACACCAGAGTTCCAACAGTTGAACAGCAAGCATAACACATGCATATATAGAACAACAGTGGGCATTCCAACAGCATGCAGGATTGATTTGTGGCAGCAGACCACCAAGATTGTGGTATTTGAACAGGGCACATGCACCAAAGTAAATGCAGATATTTATAAACCAATAGGACATATGTCCCAACAAATGTTTTGAGATTAGACATACCCATTGAGGTGTGGAATTGCATTGTTTATGCACATACAGTAGGGTGTAAAAAGATACCTCCATTAACAACTTATATATACTTATAGTTTACAATACATTCCTATTGACTGCAGTTATTATGACACTAGGCAATGTCCGTTAAATTGTGAAATGGGTTTTGCTAGTTCCTTATATACCTGACCTGTATCTAACATACAAACTGTCCAGGATGCAGATGTTACTGCTACGTATTTATATATATTTATTTATATTTATATATCTACATATCTGGATGTGTTCAGGTGACATTATCAGTTATATTTTAACAGCCCCCTACATTTCTAGCAGCACACTGACATTTCTGGGGAACACAATAACAAGCTACTCATGTGCCAGTTTACCTATACATGCCAGCCATGAACCAACAGTTGAGGACTGTATATATGCTTAACAGTTACTGGCACTCCCTTCATCCACTTTCTATGGGCCTACCCAAGTGTGGGTTGACAGCACTTAATACAACAGTACTATTTCCATAATGCAAGAGTGCAACAACATTTCGAAGAAAGTGGCACGGACACACTCCAAGAATTATACCTTTATTAATTACATTACACATTTTTCTAGAGACTCTCTTATTTATTTGATATATCAGTGCATGCAAAAGACTCATTCAAGATGTATTATACTTTTATTAATGGGTTACAATGCTCTTTTTCAGGTTCTCTCACTTATTTTATATAACAGTACATGCAGAGATGTTATTCAAGACTTATTATACCTTTATTATTGAGCTACAACACTTTTATTCAGGCTCTCAGATGTATTGTATATAACAATACATGCAGAATAATTACTAACCTGCCTGGTGTCGCAGCCTTAGCAGCCTATCTGCATAGGCTTGTTGATTCGCAGCACAGACACCTGCAGCTGTGAAGTAAATGAAGTGATATTGAGACATACCTATCCATAATATAGACTATGATAGCAGTTCTTACATAATTCATTCCATGGCTACCTACTCAGTAGCAGGGTATTTTCCATCCCACAGGCCTCCTGTATCCACTGGTTCAGTTGGTCTTTCTTGCGTCTCTTCAGGTCTGAGTGTGGTGTCTGACCTGCTCACCAGTTCGAGGGATGGCTGTGGCACTGGTGAGATCATGTGCGAGATGGTTCCAGGCATCCACGTTGTGTTTAGTGCCCTAGAACTGGCCCTGCAGGAGTCTTGCATCATGATTATGAACGAGGAGGCAAACCATCACTTTTGACTCCTCAATGCACCACTATTGCACTCGGAAGCGAGAGCCCTCTCCAACACCAGCCATGCTGCCTGCAGATGGGAGCTACAGCCAGTTATGGCAAGTATTCCCGCCTATGGAGCTTAAATATGCCTCATTTCCCGCACTTATATGTGATTGGCCTGTTTTGAAAATTCTCAGCTGAAAGCACACCTGCTTAGCAATGTTAGCAATGGGTAAACTTTCATTAATATGTATATGTGTGTTGACAGTGCATGAATATCAAAAGCTGTCATGGCTTAGAGGTTCAGTACTGTGATTATGGTGCACAGTATCTCGGGTTCAAGGCCTGTCATTGCTTTTTATTTTACTACTGGCCAGACCGGTTAGGAGGTGTGGCTGTGTTTAGATGACTTTGCTCAACTTTGCCCAACTTTGCTCAACGTTGCTCAACGTTGCCCGAGGTTATGCTAGTTACAGCAGTGTGCAGCTAAGGGCAAATATGATTTGTTTGCGCTAGTTGGCGTGATGCGCAGCTCCACGCAAAGCCATTGCACTAGTTAAAGCAGTGTTAAGCTATGAGCATTTATACTTAAATGTGCTTAATACTGGTAAACTTTGCTTAGCAGTGGTTCACATTGCTTAAGATATGTTACTTATGCTTTCATCAGTATGCATAACCAATTCACCTTCTTATATAGATATAAAATATTGTTCACTACTACATAGGCCATTTCAATGCTTTTTACTAAAATTTTAAAGATAAATGTCAGGAATTATTTTTCTATACTGGTTTCCTACAGAAAATAGAAAGGGGAGTGGTGGGACTCGAACCGGGAATGCCTCCTCTTTGTGCGAAGGCTCTACCACTAAGCTATTGCTGTTTGGCTTAATTTGCATATACGTTTCTTTTTATCCTCTTCGATCTCTAAACTGCAAACACATGCAAATACTGGCAGCTATATCGGGAATAATAAAAAAAAAAAGGAAAGTTTTACATTTTAGAATTGTACAGGGATTTAGAATGTGGGGGAGTGTAGTGTTGGGTATGTACACATTTGAGCGGACTCGCTCATTTCAGTTGACATTTGCAGATGGGACTTGCAGGGGCATGGATTTTTGGACTGATTGGCAGTGTGACATGCCCCCTGCACTCGTGCATGCTCCGTGTTAGCCTTAGAGTTGAGTCAGCGCGCCCTCATGAATATGCATGGCGCCCTGACGTCATCCTCTTAGGCTGCAGTTTCCGAGTAAGACTTACTTAGTCTTACACTGAGCATTAGTGAATCCCGGCCAATCATTTAGCCCAGGTTTGTTACTGGCATTTAGTCTTAATTGCCATTTAATCTCTTTTATTTCCAGTTCTATTTTATCATCTCCACACTCTATCAATGATGAAGAATGCAAGCCTCTTGTAGCTGGGACATTCCAAGGTATGTAAATGCAGCGCATTATGGATATTTTTATTTTTAAGATCCCTATGGTGCTCACTAATATGGTCACAAAGTCTCTGTATAGTTTTTTCCCACATAAAACTTGGGCATGATAAACAAGTGGCCAAATATAATGTCTTACTTGTACTACAATTGCATCTACCCGGGCACCCTAAAGTGTGGTCATATCCACAAATTGCAATACTAGTGCCAACATTAATATTCTTACAAATCCTGCATGCCCCACATTTATACATTAATGAGTTATAGATTTTTTAGAGGTCTGTTCACTCTCAAGAATATTTATTTATTTTCCTCCCTCTACTGTATACCACCCTAGGTTTCAATCCTAGTTTTCCTTTCATTTCAGCATCAAAATGCAAATCCCATAATTTATTGATGCATATCACTAAATTTGGTGTTTCCCAATTGTATTGTAAAACTAAGGTGTGTGTATTTGACTTGACACCAGTAACCATATGCTTCATACTGGCCACTTTTAAAATCAGACAATATGTAGTACAGTTCTTTGCCAAGATGTCCTTCTTGATGTTTAAGAGTAACTTCATAGGATGACCTCTACTCTTAAACATATCAATCAACATGTACGTTTCTTTATAAAATAATTCATCATCACTAATGAGGCAAGGTAGTCTTACCATCTGCCCCTTTATGATGCTTTTCCTTTGATGTACCAGATGGCAACTGTTGTAGTGAAGCAACATATTAGAGTATGTTTTCTTCCTGTGGATGGTGCAAGCCAGTGTACCACTGATTTCATCCTTCATAAGGTGGATATCAAGAAAATCCATCTCCTTGGGGTCCCAGTTGTAAGTGAATTTAAGGAAAGTGGTTGTGCCATTGAGATATTCAATTAAGCTTGTCACTTCTTATTCCTCCTCTTCCCACAAAATCAAAATGCCATCCAAAAATCTGACATATAATAACATTTTGGCCATACAGGCAGCGGAAAACACATGGCTTTTCTTCCATTCTAGGAGTACCAAATTTGCAAATACTGGAGCACATTTGGCCCCCATAGCTAAACTGGCCTCTTGGTGGAAGAATTCACATTCAAGCATCATAAAATTATTAGACAAAACCACTTTCATAAATTCCACTAATAAACTTATCTTGGTATTATCAGTAACATTGCACCCCATCAAACTGTCATGAAAAAATTCCAACCCTTCCATGTGGGGTATCACTGAAAATAGATTAACCACATCCACAGTCAGAAAAAAAACAGTCATTATTTCCAGTGCTAATCTGCTTTAGTAATTCCAGGCAGTGCCATAAATCTCTCAAAATATGAGTTGCTTCACTTACCATTTGGCTAGCCAATCTGTCAACATATGCTGCTGTAGGCTCTGTCTTTGACACTTTGGCTGCCACTATATGTCTGAAAGGGGATTTGTATAAATGTTTATGTGTTTTTGGTATCCCATATATACTCTAGTGTTAGAATTTTTAATTCATTTGAATCAATACAATTCTGAAACAAAGCATCAAACATTTACATAGGCTCTGTTCATTTCATTTTTGGAGATCCTACTGTGAGTTGAATCATTTAAAATGTCATGCATTTTAGAAACATAATCAGTTTGGGACATGATAACAATTTCCCCTCCCTTGTTTGGTTTCACAACTCTATAGTTTTTATTGCTAGCCAGTTCTTTCAAAATCCTCATTTCATCTTGTGTTAAGTTGTCAAACTGATTTTTGGTCTGCCTAACAATATTTCAAAATTTATGCTCACACATCTTTTCAAAAGATGCTATAGCTGGATGGCTAGGGGGGATGAATAGACTCTTACGTTGCAAACCATGGTTTATACTGGTTTCATTTGTATGATTTTGGAAAAATCAACATAAATTCAGTTGCCTTGTCTATAATTTCAAACCAATTAAAATAGTAGAAATATCTGTTTTATAGCCAGGAACAAAATAAATTCATTTCTTGAATAAATCAAGATGCACATCACATAAACTTAAATTACCGAAGGTATAAAAAAAAGAAAACATCACTTTCAAGTATATTACATAGCATTCTGTCATTTAGTTCAAACAAATCAATGTATTAATAGCTTTCATCACTGCTGTGAGCAACTAAAGTGTTTACTTCAGTCAATAATGTCCTCTTTTCCGTCCCCCATATTGCCCCCTGTTGTGAAAGTTCTTGTTCTTGTACTGTTTGTTGTTGTTGTTTTGCCAATCCCTCTGTGCCCCTCTCCCTTAATTTCTCAGTCTAGCCAATCTCCATAATTGCTGGCCCTGCTGTAAAACACATTTATTATCATTGACATTGCTATCCCCTCTTTCATCATTAATATATTCCCTCACCGCAGAATAGACATGCCCATATGGGCTATCTCCGTGCAATGGTATATATTTTCTGGCTCTGTGACTGGCTGCTGGCCTCTCAATTGCCTTCTTGTGCAAGGCCTGCTGATGTCATCCATCTTAAGAGCAATGGTTGACAACGTCATGTCAGGTAAACTCCATGGTGCATGCAATAAGTAATGACAGCTATAGTGTATAATAGATAGGTAGGGGTACTAATCTCACATTATCCAGCTTGTGTGTGTATATGTATCCCCTTGTGGTACTATAGACATGCTTATCTCTGTGCAATGGTTAGGCATTTTAAGGCACTGTTACTAGCTGCTGGCCTCCTTTACAAGGCCTGCTGATGTCATCCGCCTTAAGGGTGCTGGCTGACAGTCTAATGTCAGATGAACTCTGTGGTGCATAGAATAAATACTGTGAGCTGTGGGGTGTGATAGTAGGTAGATAGGGGGTTCTAACCTCACATCATCCAACTCTGTGTGTGTGTATATAAACATATCCCCCTTGTAACACCACAGACATGCCCATATGAGTTATTTACATGCAATTTATGAGCATGTGACTAGCTGCTGGTCTCTACATTTCCCTCTTCCACATAAGCATAACTGATGTCTACCACATTCTACATTTGTACATTCAGAAAACCTAAGTGACACGTATCGAGGGTAGCAGACCTTGTCACAAAGTATGAATGCATGATTACGCTGACTTCTCCCATTATCCCTGATACAATATTATGCACATATGCACCTAGGAAGCCATGCACTTACACTGTCTTACAAGAAACATCAGTAGCATTACCATGAAAAGAACAATTCACAGAGATGCTTTTATCCTTTCATTGCACATTCTGGTACCGTGGCAATTCGTCTTCAATGGAACTGATTACTTCCAAAAAATCACTTCCTTATATACTAAACACTACAAACAATTAACTCAAACACAGAAAGTATAGAGTGCACCATGAGCTGTATTACAATACACAGCAAATCCCAAGAAGTTCTTCAATTTAGTAGATGAATTCCAAGGTAGTAGGTAAAAATCCACTTTATTAAAAATGAAAACTGCAGAGGATAGTGTGAGCGCTTTCGCATTGACTCGCAACGCTTCATCAGACATAAAAACATTCTGCAAACTGAATCATTAAATACACATGAAATGCATGATGTCACAGTCACTTAAAAGGGCAATAAAACAAAGCATTGTTAAAAAACTAAGTACAATAATGTTAATGTTTAAGGGATCTTGCAGCTAAGAATGGCTTAATAGTAAATCTATCATTGAGCCCAAATCTATGGGCTTGAAGCTTCAAGATCCATTTACTTTCTCTTTCCTCCACTCTATTTTTTATATTACCTAGCCTTTCATCTACATTAACTAGTTCTAAAACTAAGAACTTGAACATGTGCGTATTACCTAGCTCAATAATGTGTTTCGCCAGTGCATTTAGTACATTACCCTTGGTAATGGCATAGACATGCTCCCTTATCCGTTCACGCAACGATCTAGTGGTCATCCCTACATAAAATTTATGACAGACCTGACAATCAGCTAGATAAACTAAATTAGTAGATTTGCAAGTTGCGTAATGTTTGAATGTGTATGATCTATGTGTAGTAGGGTGTGTGTATGTATGTGTACAAGAACCGGCAACGTATCTGCATTGATTGCAGGATTGGCATGCAAAAGTGCCAACCTTATAAGTGTTATGATATGTATGATTATAGTTTCTATCATAACATAAGAGTCTATTCAAGGAAAGCATGTTCTTGTAAGCTACTCTGGGTTGAGTGTCTATAAGTGATTTGATCCCTTCATCTATCATCAGTAAATGCCAATGTTTGTTAAAAATTTGAAGGACATGGTAATTCCTATTGGTATAAGGAATGACAATTCTATTACTAGATGTTTGTTCCAACCTCTGATGACTCGATTGAGCTTTCGGTCTAGTAATAAGTGGGGCACCCTCATTGATTCTTTTGGAATCCCCTTGGGAGATGGCCTCATCAACTAATTTCTTGTTGTAGCCTCTAGATATAAAGTTCCTAGCTAAACAAGCTTTATGCTGTTGGTAAGCTATTTCTGTTGATGTCAACTTAGAAATCCTTGTGGTTTGGTTCCTAACTATATTTTTGTAAATATGTTGAGGGTGCATGCTCCCTCGGTGTAAAAGATTGTTTTTCCAACAGCTCTTTCTGAAGAGCTCAGTGTCAAAACCATGTTTACCCATAGTGACTTTGATGTCTAGAAAATCTATGTCAATTGTAGAATGATTACAATCAAAGCCAAGAAAATCTGTGGACATATTTAAGTATTTAACAAAGTCCAAAAGTTGATGAACCGTTCCTCCCCATATGAGGAACACATCGTCCACAAATCTGTTATAAAATTTCAAATGGCTAGAAAAATTAGGATCATCATTGAACACAAAATTGTATTCCCATTGTGCCAACACCAAATTAGCATAGGCGTTGGCACATGGGGTACCCATTGCTACACCCTTGATTTGTAAAAAATATTCGTTCTGATAGCATAGTACGTTATTTTCTAGAACAATCTCAAGGAGCGTCATATATCTGTTGATAATATGAGGTGTCAACTGATTGCGTGTCAGTAAAGCTCTAACATACTCCAAACCTTTATCATTCGGAATGGACGTAAACAAAGATTTAACATCTAATGTAGCCAGTATAAGATTGTCAAGGGATGGAGACGTACTATTGAAAACTGCTAAATTGTTGAGAAAATTACTAGTGTCCTTTAAAATATGTCTGACTTCAGAAACAATAGGTTTCAACATCTTATCGAGGTAAATCGATAAGGGTTCAGTTAGCCAGCCTCGGCTAGACACAATGGGACGCATTGGTGGATCAAAAGTCTTCTTATGTATTTTCGGGAGCCCCCTAAATGATGGTATCAAGGGCTTTTCTACCAAAAAATAAGAATATAAGTCATTGTCAATGACATCAGATAGTACCAAGTCATAAAGTATGGCATGTACGTCTCTAATTAAGGTGTTCAACTTATAGCTAGGTATAGGTAAATACGTATCACTATCAGCAAGCATAAGATGCATTTTCTCCTCATATTCAGAGCTGTCCATTACCACGACAGCTCCCCCTTTATCTGCTTGCCTAATGACAATAGTACTGTTATGTCTCAAACTATTGAGAGCCTGTCTCTCATTTGGTGTCAGATTGTAAAATTGTGGTTTGACACTCAGGTCATTATATAGATCAAATAAATCCTTCTCAACTGCCTGTTCAAACGCTTCTAATAAAGGGTGCTGCTGAGGTATAAACAAAGATGGTTTTCTGAACGGTCTAAAATTATTAGCAGATTGTTCATCATGTTCACCATATAACAACTTTAGAGCAAGATTTCTAGTAAACAACTTGACATCCACAACAATGTCCGTCACATCATTACAACTCGAGGGAATAAAGCCAAGTCCCTTATTAAGAACAGAAGTCTCAAAAGCATTCAAACAATAGTTAGAAATGTTGACGACCAAGTGTTCAGTAGTAACCTCATTAGTACAATCATTAGAGCCAATCAAGTCTTTGTCCGCCATACCTTCTTTGTTGATGGCGTGTTGTCTTCTGTGTTTTTCCTTTTGTTTGCCCTGGTTTGTGGCGACCAAGTCCTCCTCTCCTGAGGTTTGTAGGGCAGGTTTGTAGGTAGCTGTGGGGTGTGATAGTAGGTAGATAGGGGGTTCTAACCTCACATCATCCAACTCTGTGTGTGTGTATATAAACATATCCCCCTTGTAACACCACAGACATGCCCATATGAGTTATTTACATGCAATTTATGAGCATGTGACTAGCTGCTGGTCTCTACATTTCCCTCTTCCACATAAGCATAACTGATGTCTACCACATTCTACATTTGTACATTCAGAAAACCTAAGTGACACGTATCGAGGGTAGCAGACCTTGTCACAAAGTATGAATGCATGATTACGCTGACTTCTCCCATTATCCCTGATACAATATTATGCACATATGCACCTAGGAAGCTATCCACTTACACTGCTTACAAGAAACATCAGTAGCATTACCATGAAAAGAACAATTCACAGAGATGCTTTTATCCTTTCATTGCACATTCTGGTACCGTGGCAATTCGTCTTCAATGGAACTGATTACTTCCAAAAAATCACTTCCTTATATACTAAACACTACAAACAATTAACTGTTTAACTTTGAGCCAGTGTAGTGTGGTGGGTTAATGTAGTGTGCTATAGTAAAAAGGGGCCCAGGTTTGATCCTTGGCAAAGGTGTTAATTTTCTAAATGTGAGTAACTCCGACATAAACACATATAGACATCAAAGCTGTTTAAAGCTCATTTACGCTGAGATAAGTGAAGCAGTGTGGAGTGGTGCTAAAAAAATATAAAGAAAAAGGAGTGATGGAAAAGTGGTGAAATGGAGGCAGAGGGAAAAACAATGTGAAAGATGGTTAGGGATGTGCAGGATGGGTGTAGGAAAGGACCATAGCTCTCCATTTCTTGTACAGCAACATCTCTGCATTTTGACAGGTTTTGTAGATGAATTTGGACTCTCAAACTCTAGAGAGAGGGATGAGGACAACATAAATGTGTTGACAAGCTAGTTGGACCAAATGAATTGTGTCCAGTGGACACGTGCGAAATGTAGAGCTACGGATGGTGTGATATTTTCTAGTGAGGCAGGTGCCCATTTTTTTTTTTTTAAGGAGAGAGTGAGATGTTGGGGAAGGTACATAGGTATGTGTGTGGAGTAAGTTTGGTAGGAGAGGATGCAATAGCAGACAGACAAGACAAACAAGACAATGGGCAGGAGCAGTGTATGACACATGTGGGGTAAACACCTTGGAGGGTGTTGTGGAATTGGAGTTGCATGTGCCTCCAGATGGCAGCAGCATGACTGACATCCCCACCCATGGGCAGGCAACACCAATTATTCACTGCCCCGAAGGTGGCTGTGCTGGATGCTGGGCCCCAGGGCAAGTCTTCCTCACCAGGTTGGCCAGTGTGACCTCAATATGGCACAGGCAATGTTCATAGGTCCAATGAATGATCCTTCGCACCATGACTGGCAGTTCCTGTTGGATGACTGCAGCCCCTCCACCACCGCTTCCAGGGGGAGGCTGGGCCCCATCCCCTGAGGTGGTTCTACCCGATGCCACAGGTGGTGCAGGGGGCAGCAGAGAGGTCACTACTGGCCTGGGTCCCAGATGTGCTAGATCTCTGTGCCATGGCCAGTTGAAGCAAGGTGGGCAGATCACTGGGAACTGGCCTACCCTGAGTGCTGTGGTGATGGAGGTATAACAATAACTGTAAGGTTAATTCTGAACAAAACATAGTAATAACGGCATGCCAGAACATTGGAAATAACCCAATTACATGTCAATGCATATTATGTGGAACACAGCAATACATGCCAGAACAGTCAGTATGTTAACAACATGCCAGTAACAGTTACAGCATAAGGCCAACAAAATAAGTAATTAAACAACATATGTTAATATGCAACCATTATAATACATAACAATAATAATACACATGCCCAAAATACAGGTAATTGAGCAACATATATGAATAATAAACCATAAGTAATGGATAGCAATAACAATGAAATAAAGATAAGGGGTGGGGAGAGAGAGTAAAACAGTCCATTAGTACCAATATAGGCTATTTACTTGACAACAGTACTGCTATCTACTCTATGGGTCTGTCCTTTATTTATGTGGGCCAAGCAGGAACAAATGTAGGTACACTACCACACAGGAGAGTGGCACATCAGTTGGACCTATATAACTACCAAAGTGTACTGCGGGCTGATGTAGTGCTACTTTGCAGTTTAGGTAATCATGCCAAGGGTAATCCTGTGACAGAAGGATTACACACTACTAATTATATTATGTAATAGCATTACACTTGAGAGGCATGTATGTGTACAGTACAGACCCTAAACAACTATTACGCCTTGCTTGGCAGGCATGGAGATTGAACCCAATAGCAGTGACTGTAGAAGACATCTGCATGGAATGCATAAATTGGCTGCAGCAACTTTGAACAGGCACTCCAGGCATACAGCCATATAAAGATTACACATTTTATTTATTTAATTTAATTTTATTATTATTACATTTATTCCTTTATGTTATGCTGTACTTTCACATTCTTGCTAATGATTTTAACAGTCTGTGATATCTAAACACACAATTATTTATTCATAATATGGGCTACCTCATTAATTTACCTGTAGTTCCTGTGAAGAAAAAATCTGTAAATATTACGTGAGCAATACTGTAATATTTAGTTCTATATAGCACTGGATTTGAACCCTGGTCTGTGTGTGGCAAAATATACTACAGAGAGAATATTTAACAAACTTAGCTACTGAGTCACTGCTGACTACTGAATGACTAATATTTACCTAGAGCTCACATGGAACCAATATTTGACCTGGTAGTACTACTACAGTTATATACTAGACTGCAGTGACAGTAGAACACTCATGCATGAAATACAAGCATGACAGAGATAGAAGGTAATCTATACATTAGTATATAGAATGCAGGTGTACACAATATATTGTTAATGGTTTGAAATATCTGTGAAGTCAACCAACAATATCAGATCATGGAGTGGGCTCCCTCACCCATATACCTTATCTGCCATTTGTGGATGACAGAACATTATGTGGATAATATTGGCCTAGAAACAGCCTTGACTGGTACTGTATGTGTTAAAAAAGTGATTTGGCTGCCATTATATTTGCATGCTATGGTAATTACGGTGTTATACTTGACTGCAGCAAATTACCTTAAAGCATGAATGCATACGGTTGTACTGCAAAGGTTAAATCAAGAGAATATATAACCACTAAAAATCAATAAATTAAAAGCACACCTACCACAAACTAACAAACGATTATTAAACCAGAAGTATAAAAAGACTTAGCTCTTTGGCTACAACGCCTTCCACGAGTAACAACCATTTACAAAAAAAATATACTTTTATACAGTTATCATAATTAAAACCCTTACTTAAATAATTATCTATATAGAATTAATTAATTAAATATTTCCAATTGCACTTCTTATTAAGACCACATGGTTCCAAAGTCCTATACTTTAAAATAAACAGTTTCTTTATATAGTAGTTTACCTTTCAACATGTTCCCCCAATTCTATCTTAATTTTTCCAAAATGCAACCTTTGAGGCATTCCAGATTTACATCATGAAAGTTTTTAAAATGAAAACCTAATGGACTTTCCAATTTACTATATTTTTTATATCTCTAGTATGTTCTATAAGTCTCTCCAAAGGGGGAGACGCCATAGACCCTGGGAACTACCGCCCCATTAGCCTGACGAGCCTGGTCTGCAAGGCTATGGAATGTATCATCATGGAACTTATAAACAATGACATTGGTAATCTCCAAACTCTGGCCCCTACCCAGTTTGGGTTCTTAAAAAGCAGATCATGTCTCCTAAACCTGATAGACTTCTTTGAAGCGGTCACCAAAACCATAGATGAGGATAAGGTGGTCCACCCAGCCTATCTAGATCTCGCCAAGGCTTTCGACAACGTCCCCCACTCTGAAATTATAGATAAACTCACTAAACTAGGTATAAATCCCTATGTCACAAGATGGGTTGCCAACTAGCTCACTGATAGAAGAAAACAACAAAATAGAACTGATATCACCAAAGAACAACAAAAACCAGTAAAATCCAAAGGTTTATTCAATACACTCTAGCGCCTCGTCTACAGCAAGCCTTCAAGGAGTAACACCAAACACACCCAATACATCTTTTATACTCCCAACAGACAATAAATCAATAAAACAATGAATCAATTAATCAATAAAATTGACTTTACATCACACTTCTCCAACAGCAATCTGTATTAAGACCTTTACGTAACAAAGTACCATACTTTAAAATAAAAACAGTTTCTTTTTTTAAAAGTAATTTTACAACAACATTTATATCCAATTCATCAACAGCCACTTGTTGCAAAATACTAGCTTGCAGTGTATGATATTGTCCATTATGGTATTCACAAAAATGTTTAGCTAAAGGACTCTCTATTTTTCAGTTTCTGATGTCTCTCATGTGTTCAAGCAACCTCACCTTGAACATTCTTTTTGTTTGACCTATATAGTATTTATTGCAGCCACATCTTATTGCATAAACTGCTCTACTTGTTCTCCAGTTATATCTGCCATCAGGGACAAAGCTTTTGTTATTAATATTATTAAATACTCTCTGAATATATTGGCAACAATTACAATTAGTGCAAGAAAATGTGCCTAGTTCAGAAATTAATCGTGACATTTTAACTTCTGGTCTATTAAATCTTGTATGCACTACCAGATCTTTGATGCTCCTACCTCTTTTATACGAAAATACTAACTTTTTTAGCAATAATTGATCCAAATCACTATAATTTTGTAAAAACTGCCAAAAATGTAAAATAATTTTTTTAATTTTATAGCTACACACATTATATGTGGATACTAAAAAAAATTCTATTATCAGAATCTACTATTCTATTTTTACAAAAATAACCACTATTTACACTTTTGTACTTTATTTCTTCATTATTTTGTTCATCAAATCTAATTTTAGTTATCCGTTTTATATCAGCATCAAGCAATTTGCTGTCATAATTTCTGCTAACAAACATCTCTTTTGTGTTCTGTATTTCTTTCAAGAATATTTCATCTTCGTTGCACAAACGAGAGATTCTAAGTAACTCTCCATATGGTAAGGCTTGAATTGTCTGTGCAGGATGACAACTAGATGCCTTAACAAAATCGTGCGGTGTACCAAATTTTCTATGTACACTGGTGACCACCAATTTGCCATTAATTCCCTGTAATTGAATGTCCAAGAAATTCACCTTATTTCCATATGATAGTCCATCAAATGAAATATTAAACCTATTATGTTGAATGGTAGTTATAAAACTATGCATTTCTTCCAGACCATCTTCACACAAGAAAATTAAATCATCAATGTATCTATAATACAGTTTGACATATTTCTTTACAAATGGGTTATTATTAATACATTCTTTTTCAACTAGCCCCATAAAAATGTTTGCATACATAGGTGCAAATGGGGCCCCCATAGCTGTACCCTGTAGTTGATGAAAAATCATGTTGTCAAAACAAAAATAATTGTTTTCCAAACAAAATTGAACTAAATCAAGTATATAATGTGTAAATGGCTGGTCACCCATACTCGCAAGCAATGCTTCCAACCCATATTTATGTTGAATACTTGTGTATAAACTCTTAACATCTAGTGTTAACCAATACATTTTCCTATTCCACATTATATTTTTGATTTTACTTAAAAAATCCACAGAATCTCTTATATATGAAGGAAGACTGACTGCCTGTTTTAATAGTACCCCATGTAATATTACCCCAAGATTGTGTAAAAAATAGTGTCTAGCTGACACTATAGGTCTACCAGGTGGTTTCCTGAAATTTTTGTGGATTTTAGGTAGGCAATAGAAAAATGCTGGACCAGTACCAGATAATGTTAACTTTTTTTGAACATCACATTCAGTCCAGTAACCCAGACGTAAACCTTTATGAATCAAAGATATATACTGTTCTTTAGCTTGTGTAACCACTTTTTCATCAACCACAGAATACACAGTTTTATCCATCAATAATTGCAAACACATATCTAAATAATCCGTATAATGCATAATAACTATTTTGCTGCCTTTATCAGATGGCTTAATGACTAAATCATTTTGCTTAGAAAGTTGCATTAATTCTAACCATTCAAGTTTGGTAAGATTATATTCTACTTGTTTTTTATCAAAATTCTTAATTAAACATTCCATATCAAAATCAACCATTGCTTAAAAATTTTTTATGCCATCATGTTGAAAAGGAGGTATGAAGCTACTTTCAATATTAACACCTGAAGAATCTATTGGATAATATGCATTCAATTCACTGGTACAAGACACAAAAGATTCACATGATTCAATACTACAGTCATCTACACTCAAATTATGTTGACTTGCATTATAATAGCTATCATCTTTACTATGATTTACACCTAAGCCATTGAAGAAATACCATAAATGTAACTTCCTAAAAAACTTAAATAACTCTATTTTACATATATGCAATTTCGGCAAAACAGACAAATTTGAGGCCACAGTTTAAAACAGAAATAATACTGTCAGAGAGATGACATCCTGACAAATTTACGACCATATTATTAAACAACTGTGTTTCAGTACCATTTAGTCCGTTTATATTCTCTCCCTTGTCGTAACTGTGTTTGGTGTTACTCCTTGAAGGCTTACTGTAGCCGAGGCGCTAGAGTGTATCGAATAAACCTTTGGATTTTACTGGCTTTTGTTGTTCTTTGGCTCACTGATAGAACCCACACTGTGAAAGTAGCAGACTCTAAATCCAACTTCAGACCAGTGACAAGTGGAGTACCACAGGGTTCAGTCCTATGTCCTCTCCTGTTTGGTATCTACTTCTCTGAAGTACAGGCTAACAGAGAAGGTATTTGGCTAACAAAGTTCACAGATGACTGCAAACTAGGAGTCATAATCAAAACTCCTAACAATGTGGACATCCTACAAAAGGGCCTCACTGAGACAGATGACTGGTGTCAAAGCCATGGCCTCAAGCTCAATGCCAAAAAGTGCATTGTCATCCCTTTTGGTAAAAACTTTGTACCATGAACTACCACATAGATGGTAGTCTACTTAACACCGAAAGTGTTATAAGAGACCTTGGGACTCAGGTGGACAGTAGTCTCTTCTTTGATAATCACATTGCCACAGTTGTCAGGAAATCCTTCTATGTGGCACACCTCATCACAAAACGTTTCTCATTCAGGAAAAAAGAGGTCATTCTTTCCCTCTACTCATCACTCATTAGACCTATTATAGAGTACAACGCTCCTTTTGGTATGTATCTCACAAGACATCTACAACAACTGGAAAGGCTGCAGAAATACCTCACAAAGAGGATTACTGGCCTCAACCAGATGCCCTACCAGACTGTCTCAAAAAACTCCAGCTTTACTCTGTTGCATATCGCCTACTCAGAGGCGATCTCTGCATAACATACAAAGCTATGTCAAACCCAGAGCTATTGAACATACTCCACTTAAAGAAATCCCAATCCCCTCAAGTTAAATGCCCTAGGGACCTAAACCTTGCCACCACAATAAGTAGAACATGCTGGAGGGATAGATTCCTGTCCCAGAGACATCCCATACTCTGGAACAAACTACCTATCTATATTAGACAAAGCTCCTCATTAGCACTCTCCAAGAAACATCTTGATGATTGGATGGGAGATAGGAAATTCACCCCAAGGATCACTTGTATGGCTTTGCTTGACAGGGGCACAGGAAAATAATGTTCTTGGGTGGCAAAAGCCAGGGTACCATTTGGCTAGGCTTATATAGGTCCCAGGGCCGATAGCCTAGTACCTACCTATGAACCTATGATACTAACACGTCAAAATATAAATTACACCTTCTGAACCACATGTTAAACTCTATATAAGATACAATTTCATTCCATTAATTTCTGAAAATGTATTTACCACATACAAACTAACCATTTTTTACATTTAAAAGTACATGTTTTAAAATTAATATTGTCACCTAAAATCATATTAGGTGGAATAAAAATACTACATACCACCATGTCTGGCAAATTATGTCCTCTCTTGCATAAAATTAGTGGGAAATTATTTACCAAACCCACTAATAATTTATCACCCAATATTATAGGCCAATAATATTTAATCAAATTAACTACCTGTTCATGTAGGATATCAGATTGTTACAAAATGAATATTTTTTCTATTTCTCCCATTTTCTCTAACTAAATAACATTTCCATTAAACTGTCCTCCACTGTTTATATTTCTAAACATTTTATTTTCTTTACTTATTTAATTACTACCATAATGCATACCAAATATCCCAAGAACTGAAATTTCCACTAATGCCTTACCATATCTATCTGTTATTAAACATATTGGCCATATATTGTATGTCTTTTTCAAATTTTACATGCTGTCAAAATAATCTGCTTAACTGTAAAAATTCATTACAAGGTAATGCAAATATTAAATGTGGGGGAAGGTAACTACTATTATGTAAAAACATACCCCCCCTTTAAACATCCTATGAATGGACGTACAAATTTGTCTACCCTCTAGACCATATAAATCTACATCCAAAAATATGACTTACTTTCCAATTTGTATGCCAGCAAATTCAAAACTAAAATAATTTGTTTTCACATCATAAATAATTTTTTGTACTGTTTCCCTACCCTCACATAAAAAAATCAAATAATCAATGTAACGTAAATACTTAATTACATGTGAATTATAAAAAAATTATGATACAAACATAACTCAAAGGCATTATTAAATGTGCATATATTGGGATAAAGACCACACCAATCACAGTACCTTGAACTTGGTGAAATATCTCCCCATTAAACAACAAAAAAATACTATTCTGAAGACAAAATATCACCAACTCAATAATGTAATTTGACAAAGGAGTGTCTCCCAAAAAATAATATAAAGCCCTTGCCCATATTACATGTTTAATATTAGTATATAGACTTTTAACATCAAAGGATGGCCAGTACATATTCATGCTCCATTTAATATCCTTGGTTAATCCAAAAAATACTGGCTGTCATTAATATAAGATGGCATTCTCTTAACGTAGGGCATCAAAAATTTATGTAAGATCACTGCTAAGTTTCTTAAAAATACTTTCTTGCCAAAACAATAGGCTGACCACAAGGGTTATCAATACCCTTTGAGACAATAAAACGTAGCTATACAAGTATTACATACATTGAATTTCTTTTCCGTATCCTGTTTGGAAATGTAACCCAAACAATAACCTTTATTCTTCAAATCAAGGTATTGCTGCACAGATCCTTCATGATCATTTATACTTCTTTTTTCATATACTTCACCATTAGATGTGCATAACACATACTGACATACTGAACATGATTTAAAATAATTTTATCATCTGTATCGGCAGGTTTACCAAGTAACCGCTGATCTTCACAAAACAATTTAAAAGCAAACCATTGCTCTTTACTCAAATTAAATTGCACAGAATTCTTTGTTCTTAAGACATCATTAAACAAATCCACTTTACTATAGTTTACAACCACCGAGAAACTCTGAACGTTCTATTAACAAATGGTGGCATGAACATGGCATTACTTTGAATCTTACTGGTATCTAGCTCACTATAAGCATTTCACTGCATATTCTCAAATATTCTTCATCCAATAGAAAAAAAATGAGCCCTCAGAGTTATTACTTAGTTGTAAGTCCACAACATTTGTTCGTTTTTCAAAAAAGTCCAATAGGTGCAATTTTCTAGAAAACCAAAATACTTCACTCTGTAATATATGTAAATTGGGTAACACGGTATAAATTTGAGTCCCAAACCAAGAATCGATAAAACAGATTCAGAAATTTCAGTGTCAGACAGGTTCACAACTATTGAACTACAGAACATCTTTCCACCACTGTTATCAGTGCCATTTATTCTTTTTATTATTTCCATTTTCAGACTGTCTTTTTGCATTTCTACTCAGTCCCCCACCATTCCTGTTTCTTTTCTTACCATGAAACTGTTGTTGTCCCACAGTAACATTGTTTTGAAACCATTCCATGTGTGCTGTGGGATTCCGCACTGCTGGTAAAAGTAGATAACTCTCTTTCATTCTCTTCATCTGTAGTCAATTCCATTTCCTCTGACATAGCAAATGAAACTGAAGGAGATTTAACACCTCCCCTAAGTGTACATGGTGACATCTCTGATTTAAATTTACATTTCCAAAGAAATTGTCTATCTAAATTTTAGTCTTTCAAATTCTTTGCTCTATGTTTCTAGCACCTACCATTTTAAACAAAAATAAACAGTTATAAAGGGGCAATTTGTATGGACAGCTAGGATGGTATCTACAATGGAGCTGTTTCTAGATGAATGTGATAGTTTGAAAAGTATGTTTTTACAGCAAGTTTACCCTATTTATGTAATAAATGAAGTGATGCTGAAGGTGTTGAATAAAAGGGAACTGGGGTATTTTGCTCCCATCATTAGAGAGACTATGTTGAATAATATGATAAGATCTGAAGAGTGTTTAACACATATACCAAGTGTTGATAGTATGTTGTTTGAGATGGAAAGGATGGGTGAAGAGACAGTGAACCCCCAAAACCCTGACAATGCATTTACAACCTCATTTATCACTACATTGTGTGTAAATAGTAATCAGATTTCTGATATACTTGTGAAAAATTGGCATGTTTTGAAAATGGATAAGGACATTAGGGACATTGTGGGGGACAGACTCAGGGCTATGTACAGAAAAAGAATAAGTTTGAGAAACTGGATAGAGATACAAGTAAAAGAAAGACCAAGCGGATGTATGAAAAAATGTGGATTTTGCCCACAGTGCCCATATATACTTGAAACTGATGTAGTTATAGTCAATAGGAATGGATTGAAGTTAGATGGGAAATATTCCTGTATGACAGAAAGGGTAGTATATTGTGCTCTGTGTTGCCAATGTCCATATTTTTATGTTGGAAAAACAGATAGGAAAATTCAAGCACACATATATGAACATCTAAGAGAAATTAAACTGAAAAAAGAGACTAATGCCCTAGCTAAGCATTGTAGGAGCAACAATACAAATAATTTCAAGTTTTTTTGTTCTGGAATCTCTAGTTTTAAATGAAAGGAAAGTACACTGGACCTTATTGTTAGAAAAACATGAACTTATATGGCAATTATGTTTGAATGCTATGTGTTGGCCAGAGCTAAATGAACAGGTGTCGATTAGTAGCATTTTAAAGCTGAAAGCAATGTAAAGGTAGAAGTAATTACATACAATGAAGGTTCTATAGTACAGAGGGAATTACATCTGCCTGGTATGTAGAAGATCTTGGGTTTGCTTCATAATTTTTACATATACTGATTTTTATTTAATTATACACACTGAATTATATATATAGTTTGATGGAAAGATTTATGTGTGTGTGTGTGTGTGTGTGTGTGTGTGTGTATGTGTGTGTGTGTGTGTGTGTGTGTGTATGTGTGTGTGTGTGTGTGTGTGTGTGTGTGTGTGTTTATGTTTACATATATTTATGTATTTATATATGTATATGCATATTTAAGATTTTTATGTATGTTTATAAGTTGTAGGGAGGAATATTTGCTAATGGTTTTTTAAGAATGAAATTGAAGGTGTAGTTTTGGAATGATGTCAAGGGGTGTTTTAGTATAAAAGAAACATTGATTTGTTGAACTTTTATCTGATGAAGTTTCCATTGGGGAACAAAAGCTCTTGTCTATGTGAAAATAAACTTTGAATTGCTTTGTTTCATCTTCGTTTTTGTCTGGAGGATTTTTGCAGGAGATTAATATTACTTGTGTTATTTTGGGTTGTGCTACTGCTTGCTTCAACCTAAGGACTGCTCCATTTGTGATCTTACAAATCAAACAATGATTTTGTGCTCTTTAGATTTTACTACAGTTGTAATTTGGTATAGAATTGCCTACTATCCTGTAGGAGATGTATTCAGGTCATGTCATAGTAAATGTAATCTTTCAAATGGCTGTCTTTTTGTAGTTCTATTTAGTTTTCTGCATGGGTCTTTTGGTGACAATGATATCAAATCTAATTTCATTACTGTGCTGAGCTGGATGTAGTGTCCATAGTGGAAATTCCAAACCATCCAAATATTCACTGTAAGGTTTGAAAAAGTGTCTAGCAAATGCATGTTGCCCACTGAACATACAACCAATAAACCTTCTGCATCTACTACAAAGCAGTTTGACTGATTATTTACTCTATTTCACTTGCTTTAGTAAAACTGATCCTCCTTAAAAAAATAATTAATTTCGACTGTCTGTTGGAATCTACATAGTTCTTAATTACACATTTTTCTTAATTTTAATCTTTTGATGAGAATATATTTTTCTTATTTTACCATTTGGTTTGCCACAAGATAATGGTATGAATGCTACTTCTGAATTCATCAGGTATATGTTTTTTTTTTTCCTGTAGGGATACGTATTGTACACTTGCATTTGGATCAATATGTTGATTCCATCAATTGCACCAGTTACCATGGTTACAACTGGATCAAAATAACTATTTAAATTTTTGATTTAACCATTTTATAGGTGGTTACTTTGGCTAAGTACCTTGGGTGCATTATTGATCGGCAATTACAGTTTGACTTCCTGCTGATGAAGCAGTCACTGAGACCAATATAAAACTATACTAACTTTACAAGGCCAAAACTTTCTCAACATATAGTGCCAAGTTAGCAACAGTAAACGCTCTCTTACTTCTGTCATTTATGTACTCTTCTTGCCTCTTCATTATTATTTTTTTCATTATATCAAAAAATTAAGCAAGCATATGTGACTCTTATCTCTGGATGATCTTTACTCACATGGATATACTGATCTTTTACAAAATAGACTTGGAATCAGGATACATCCAAATGTTCTGATATCAATACGCCATCAGCTACTATGCATTGTCATTCAATAAAAGCATAATACTACTGTCTATGAGTCTGTACATCAAGCCATCCTTTCTTCTTTCACCTGATTAATGAACTGTCTTATAATGTCTGTGTATTATTGTAGTGCATGGAGTACCATGATTACACTCTAAAATTGTGTAAAAAAGATACACTAGTTAAGCACTCCCCCAGCATAAGACCTTATCCTAACTGCACTTAGGTGTGCTTCTCTTGCATAAGGGGCAAAAAGAAGAAAGGGCTGCCCAGCAAGGAAAGATGGCAAAAGATAAAACAGCCTTTGAAAGCTGCTAAAACTTTACTCAACCAGACCTATAGACAGAAAATGTGAATGCTAAATCATCTGGTAATGGGAATGCAACATGCATAGCACTTTTTGAAGTCACTTGTACAAAGTTGGATTATTTTGTTTCTTCCTTCTGTCCATACCTATCAACTGTCCATGATTTTTCAGAATAATGTTTCTGATTTTGTGTCATATTTTTGCTCTGTTCCTCATTTTTTATTATTATTTTAATATATATTTTCTTGTAAATCTCTGAGGATTACAGTCTGTTAGTAATGGAAGAATTTCATACTTGTTGCTATTATGAAAATACATGTCGATATAAAACATGCTGTGTTATTAAATTATGAATTAGAGCAATATTTAAAAACTGTCCCTGACTTTGATCATTTGTCCACCTATTATTTTTGTATTTGTCAGGTATGCTGCTATCTGTTCAGCAGTCTTGACAGGTATGCTGCTGTTTGTTCAGCAGTCTTAAGTGTTATATTGGCTTACAAAGCCAGCAAAACACTTGCCCTAGGATTTAATAAAATCCATGTAGGCACCGTGTAGAGCCTTCACAGAAGGTATCCGTGTACATGGCCACAGTTCCCCCTCGGCAGTGCACTATGCATATTAATGATGGCATGCTCTTGAGGTAGAGCATAAGAATACGGATATTGAATCCATGTAGGGAGAAGTGTAGAGGCTACCTATGGTTGTGGATGCCTGATCAGATGGTATATACAGGGTGATGCTCCCTGTAATGCTTCCTGCTACTGTTGAAATGCTGTGAATTGTTGTAAATGTGTAATATTTTATTTTTATGAATTTTTTTTCCTGTCTGTATGTTTGTGCGCCACGGCCCAGAGTGCAATAATGCCATCCTGTGCTCACATATAGACAACTGACACCTGGTACACAGCTAAAAATAGAAACTGGATGTAATTAATTATCATAATTACATATATATTTTTCTAATTGTCATTTGCATGGCACAGAGTGTCGCAGAGCCGAGTGGCGCTTATACATACATAGCCGACAGTTGCCAGACATTTATAAATAGAAACCAGATGTAATTAATTGTTTATTTCTGGTCTGTTTAAGTGTGTTTGCATGGCGCAGTGCTCAGCAATGCTAACAGGTAGTCCAGTAGTATATGTGAAAGTATACGATTTCTCATACTGTCCAAGTAGCTAACTGGGTAGAGTTACAGCCTAATGCTTTGTAAGTCCTGGGTTTGAGTCCATAGTACTCATAACATGCCTGTAATTTAATTTAGTATATATATGTTTAATTTTAAAAACAAATTTGTCAAATATGGCACTGCTGGGCTGTGCTGAACACTGCTAAAACATGTTAAAGGCTACTACTGTTTGCGCAGTGCAAAGCTTCACTAAAACCTTTGTTGTGTGAGTGCTCACTTTCCATGTTAGTTTGCAGGCAGCTAAGCGACATTACACTTTTTTGAATGTTGCTCAATGACATGTAAGGGTGGGAAAACAGCCTATATTAAGCATAACAGGTGGAAATTCTGCACCATTCTTTGGAGTCTGATTATCTGCATATATGCCAGGTGGTATTGGAGAGAGTGCACACTTTTGGGCAGAGAAATGGGGTATGCAGGAGTCCAGGGTCTTTGTTGGGCTCCCAGTAAGCAATTATGAACTCAGGCTGATGCAGATCGGTTTCTAGAGCTCATAATGTAAGGCAGAGGCCTGGGACTGTTTGGCCAGGGAATTTACCAGTGCTACTGGTATCCCCCGCACTGATGAGCAGTGTCATCACCATTATGATGACCTGAAGAGGAGAAAGAGGGGAACCTTGGACACATGGGTCCAAGAGGCAAGAGCTGGGCATGCCCCACAAATATGTAAGTCTGTTTTCCACTGTTTTATCAAAATGCAAGGTGATTGTCTGCAAAACTGGTATGCATAATGGCGTGCTTCTCTCCCAAAAGCTTCAGCTGAAAGGACTTACAATGTTCTGTCCCATGCAGCGTGCCTGGCCAGGTTGCACCATGAGTGTGGTAAGTATGGATTTATTATGCTAACTGTAGTGCAGTAAGCAAGAAAGAGTAAAGCATTTACTGCAATAAAGTATACACAATAAAAACTGTAGTGCAATAAATGGGTAAGTAGAACTGTAGTGCAATAAATGGCAATTAGAATTGCAGTGCAATAAATAAACAATAACAATTGTTTTGCAATAAACAATAAACAATACCAATAACAGTAAGCAGAATGGTGTACAGCAGGATTGTGTTGTCATAACCACTGCAGTAAAGTTGCATGCACTGCTTGTCTGTGGTAAGGTTGATGCAGTCAAGTGTAACACTGTCTCCAGGCCAATATCAGTCACATAATGCTATCTGTTCCTCCTACTCCAGGTAATAAAGGAATATGGGTGAGGTAGCCTACTCTATGGGCAGATATTATGTGTGGACTTCACAGACATTTATCAGCAATACCAATAAAGAGTTAAGCAGTATTGTCGATTCATAAAGAAATCTGTCTTAATAAATGCAGTATGGCTGTATTCCATGCATGTGCGTTCTACTGTCATTGCAGTCAAGTATAACACTGTAATAATTCTACAATACAAAACAAATGTCCTGTAACATGTATTGCTGAACTCATAGTATTGTCCAAGGTTGTCTGCAGTCCAACATAAGTCGCATGATGTTTTCATTTCCTCCTACTCCAGGAACAAACAGTATATTTATTTTACATCTGGTTACCAGGAAAGTCCAAACTGGAACAAAACTAATTTTCAGTGGAGGCCCAGGGAGAAATGCTCCACGCACATGTCTTTGTAATATGGGAGGAAACCCACACAAACACAGGGAGAACATGCAGACTTCTCACAGAAAGCGCCCCATCCAAGACTAGACAACCTCTTGCTGTGAGGTGACAACACTGCTGCTGCATCACTGGACCAGCCACCATATACAGTTGAGGTAGCCCATGTTATGAGCAGATATGTTTAGATTTCACAGACACATATCAGCCATACCAATAAAGTGTTAAGCAGCATTGCTGATTCCTAAATAAATCTGTCTAAATATTTCCAGTATGGCTGTATTCCTTGCATGTCTGTACTAAGTTGCTGCAGTCAATTGTTACATTATTTGCAGATGGCCCCTACAGTCACAGCTATTGGATTCTATTCCTATGCCTGCCAACTAGGGCATGACGGCTGTCTAGTTTGTGTACTGTACGAAGACATGCCTCTCAAGTGTCATGATTTCTTGCAATGTAATTAAAATGGGTCTATATTATTTCCTCAAAGAGGTGTTCCATCGAACACCTCTTCATCGACCCTTAAACCACGAACTTTGAAAACACCAAATGTCCACAAGATTTCTTGCTTTCCCTACAAATACCAACACATTACTGCAAACATTACAAAGTCGGGAGCTTTGCTGTGCCCCCCACACCTCCGCTAACTAAATATACCATCTCCAAGATCACACTACAGTGTGGAAAATGGCAAATTGATGAGGATGGCCAAGCAATTTCTTTCCCAGGGAAAGAAATCTCTGATATGGCTGTTGACTGTTTTCACACTTCACGGTTTAAGGGTCGAAGAGGCGTTCGTTGGAAAACCTCTTTGAGGAAATAATATAGATCCAATTAAAGCTGCCTAAGCTGTCTGTCACAGGCTTGCCAGAAAAATGATTACTTGGAATGCAATGTATTACTAAATCTGCTTACAGAACACCTTGGTAGTTATATAAGTCCACAGTATGTGAAATTGTTCTGTGTAGTTGTGCACCTGCATTTGTTATTGCTTAGCCCATACTAACCTATGCTAACAGTTTGAGAGTTATGTACTTGCTACATCAGCTTTGGGAGAATTGTAGTCACTGTACTTAAAAGTGAGACTACACACCTGTAGAGTATTCATTATCAGTGTTTTCAGTGATATAGTCTGCATTGTCAGTAATGGAATGATTCTCTCTCTATCCTTACCCCTTATCTTCATTTATTTATTACTGTCATTTATTATTATGATTTGATATTAACATATTTTGTTAGACTAACTATATTTTGATAAAATGTGATTTATTATTTTTATGTTTTATTATGATTCAATGTTAACATATTTCGTTAAACTGTTTTGCTGGCCTTATGGTTTAATTCTTACTGGCATGCTGTTAACATACTGACTGTTATGAAACAAAGGCCAGTCGTAGTGTGCAGCAGACCACAGCTGTAACAAGTAGATTAAGCCAAGAAAATGGCCGCAACACGTTTTCTATAAAACAGAAAGCAAAAGGTGAAGCCACCAAATAAAATCCAGCCTTTAATGGTGAAGGAAAACTGCCACAACATGTTTTCACAATGAAAATATTAATGTTGCTAAATATCACAGAGCGTTTTCATAGGAGTAGTACTCAAACTTCATCAGATAAAAACTTGAATATATTCACTTCCTTTATATACCCTTCTAATTAAAACATTGATTCAATAAACCAATTAATTGTTAAAGGAACATGCTCTCAGGCAGTAAAAAATAATAAATAGACATAAAATCATCTCCTATGTTTTTCAAATCTAATGCTAACAAACTTGTACAAAAATACATGATTCATATAAATAAAGATACATGTACATAAAAATTTATGGAATACATTTTTATACAACATAAATTTATAAATAATACCAAATGGACTACCTTTTCCAGCATTTAAATACTGACATAACACTCTGTACATGACATACACGGTTTGCGGCAAGGTCTGATGGCCTAATATTGTCATACACCTTGTCAGGCCATGGTTGGTGGACTGAGACATATGTCTGACATCCATTGCATAGTGTAACAGTCAATGGGTTCTGCTGGTTACAGTCGGTAGGCATAATTTGGCCTTGAGCAAAAGTAACAGTGTTTGGTGCAATGTCAGTAGGTGTACGACAGTGTTAATGCTCATATCCATGCTAATGCCTATAATGGCATTTCAGGTGACATGACTCAGAGATCTGGTGATACCACTTGGCACTACATGCTAGTTGTTCGCTGTGCAAGTAAGTATTGCAGTTACTTCCAGAATATGGCAAGAAGACAGTCATGCAAGTTGTCTGTACAGAGCACAAACAAACACTTTAGGGAAGTATAATATATACACCCTGTGTTGCTTGTCATGCTGCTGCTCACTTGCCCAAAGGATGGTCCAGGTCCTTTCTTTCAGTGCCTTGCAGTAGTACTGTGACACCCCCACATGGAGAACCAATGTATTGCATGTGTTTACCAGTGTGGTTGGCTAGTACATCCCTCCCCCCAATGTGATGTCTTCCCTAGAGGGATCTGGCCACAGATCAGTCTCTTTAGAACTAACAGCATATACTCCCCCCTTGCAGACAATACAGATATATATGTCAAGAAAACCATTTATTTTCCCCTGTGGGATGGTTGACAAAGCATGACTGCACCTTCCCCTTCAGATTCGACAGACAAGTATGGGAGAGCTCTACACCCATGTATTATGTCAGCAACATTACAACTGCATGAACTCAGCTGTATGTGACAGGAGGGACTCAGGCTCAAAATGGCTCTGGAAATTTGACTGGCATACAACAATAACAGACGGACAATGCTGTGTGACATTTGGGGTGAGGTTCCCTGCAAATATAAAGGCACTACCTCCTTGGCTAAATTAAGCACATAGTGTTGTTGTGATGCTGTGTAGACATAGTGAGTGACAAAAGTAGCCACCCACACAAAGCAGAACCACAACGCATATTGTAGTTACATATGTGACCTCAAAGGATAGGCCAAGATTGTTGTTGACCTCATTAATTATGATGACACACATGATAAGTCTGTACTCATACCTAACCTGTAGTCCCACACTGTCTGCATCAACTACACTCCCTTGTCCACACCACATGTGACACATGACATTCCTATAACCTGTTCCATAGCTTCCATAGTTACAGAGGAGTGTGTAACTGGCCTCTCATTGGAAGATGCACAGCATCTATTGCACATGCTAACATTCCAAGCTGCATCCCACATGTGATCTGACAAGGATTACTAACACCACCCTTGCAATCATACTGACATCACTGGCTGCACACCAGCTGAGTGGACAATGGCAACTGTTATACCCTTACACAGAGGTGGTGCATCCACTGACCAACATAACTATACACCTCTTTGTCTAAGTATCCGTATCTGTATGCCCATAGAGGCAAGCATCATGGAGATGATCAGCACACATATATGTTATCTACACACAGTTGATTGTACACAGTATGGTTATGTGACAGGGGGAGCATGACTGTTACACATGGTGGACATTTCTGAGGCAGTCACCATGGACCTGGATGAGGGTACATCAGGGTGTACAACCACCTAGACTGAGCCAAGCAGTCTGACTATGTCTCTTGCTCAGGCAATATTTACAAAGCACCCACTTAGGCATCCATGACACTGTCATGGTAGGGGGTCACTAAGTGGTCCATTGATGCCACACATATGCATCCAGCTCCAATCACTGACCTGTAAGCAACAGTGCTCAATAGGACATAGTCCTGGGTCCTCTACTGCTTGGAATCCATTTAATGACAATACACGTGACTGCTGACTGACTGTGGCTAACACCTATGTACTTGGCAAGTAGCACATCAGTCGCAACATGTGATGCACATACTCAGTGGTGAATAAACAAGGCACACAGACCTGGTCACACAGGTTTACACCTAATGTGTCTCAGATCACCATTTCTCTACAGTAATATGGCAGGAATTAATTGGGTTTAAACCATTCTTGGCTCCACAAAGTCTGCTCTTCACTTTTTCCCTTAGAACTGATCTAGTTCTCATAATAAACACCCTATCCCTACTCTAAAGCCTGGCACTTGCTCACTAAAGCAATTATATAAGACAGCACTAAAAAATTAAAAGCACTACACCCTCACAAACTCCCCTTGAGTACCTTGTTCCCCATTGGCCCTTTTTTCAATTATAAAGGAATTCCCAATACTATTCTAGCATGTCCAAAGGTCAGTTGTCAATCTCCTCTCCGGTCCAGCTGGTGAATCTGGGAATATTGAGGCAATGTTACAACTGCCTCATGTACACCGACAACCCTCTCCTCCTCCCAACAAATTCCAACACATGTGAGAGATGCAACCATATAGCCAAACTGGAGGCTAAGCTCTCTCAACTCAGTACTGGCGTAACCAGTCAGGAGGAGAAGGAAACCATACTCACTACAATTCCATCTCACATAGACCTACCACGACAGCAAACCAAACACATAAACACACAAAAACATACTCGGTGGTTCTAAATAAAAATCTGCCTAAGCAACAGAGACCTCCAAAGCAGACAACCAAGCAACTGCTACCCCAAAACAAAACACGTACAACACATAGCTCACAAAGCCAGTGTGCCGAACAGTCACAGCCCTTAAGGCTAAACAACACACCTGATACACTTGTAATAGGTGACTCTATCATCAGGCACACTGACGTCCCGCTCATCAGGCTGAACAAGGAGAGGGTCACGGTGAGCTGCCTGTCAGGTGATAGGATCCGCCACATAAAACAAGCACTCAGGTCACTCCAAGGCATGTACAAATATGACTCAGTCATTGTCCATGCTGTTGTGAATGACCTGAGACGTACCTCCCTGGACTACATGAAAAGAGACATAGAGAAGCTCTCTGAGCATGTTGCTCAGGCCAGTATGACCCTGATCATGAGTAGCATCTTACCCTCACCAAGAATGATGCCACAATATGAAGACAAGATGATCAATTTCAACAACTGGCTTAAGTATTGGTGTCATTCAAAGGGGATCCAATGCCTGTCAGCCTGGGATGACATGCTCGACAAGCCACTATGCTTCGCTAGGGACGGCTTGCACCTGTCACCCCTGGGCTTTCGGATACTGGCAAAGGCTCTTGCCACCCCCATAGTGCCTTTTTTAGGCAAGGCTCAAAAGACAAACCCACCTCCATAGGTATCACAAGGGATAAGAAATTAAGAGTAATGCTACTCAATGCCAGAAGTCTAAACCTCAAGATGCATGCACTCGAAACTCTCCTTAGAATGGAGAACATCGATATCTGTGCAGTAACAGAAACCTGGTTCAAGGCTCTCGAGAGCACCCCAGCACTACCAGGTTATACCTCATACCATGTTTTTCGGCCCCAAAACTTGGACCGAACCACAAAAGGAGGGGGAGTATCAATATTCGTCAAAGATACCCACACCTCCAGGTTGGTGGCACAGCATGAAGCATCAGAGACTATCCATGTGCAACTAACAGTGGGTAAAACTGCCTTCCAGTTTATAGCCTGCTAAAGACCACCCTCCCAAACCCAGAAACCCCACTCAGCCTTCCTGAGAACACTGGAAAATATGAAGGTCTCTCCAAACACCATTATATTGGGCAACTTCAACTACCCAAACATAAACTGGGAGCATTACTCTAGCTCCAACACCCTAGCCAAAGGTTCCTAGAATTTATAAACTCAAATGCTATGGAACAGTTTGTTACCACTCCCACAAGAGGGGAAAACATACTGGACCTGATCATCACCAACATGGGGACTCTACGCTCCAGACCAGAAGTGTATCCCTCACTGGTAAGATCAGACCATAAACTAATCTCACTAGATATTCAAATCCCGACCCCAGCCCCTGCCCAGAAAACCACAGTAAAAAACTTCTTTAAAGCAAATTTCACACTCCTCAAAACTGAGGTGGAATCCTTCAAAGCCCCCGGGCCTGTGGAAAATATAGCCCAGACTGCAGAATCCTTTATAAACGCATTCTATGAACACCTTTAGGAATGCATGGATCATGCAATCCCAAACAAAACCAAGACCCGATTCTCCAAAGGCAGGCGTCCTGTCTGGTGGACCCCAGCCATAAACAAACTATACAATAGAAGGAGGAAGCTACTACATGACAGAGCAAAATCCCAAAAAGGGAAGGCATCTCTGATCAGTATTAGCAAAAAACTACAGGCACTCATAAAATCATCTAAGGCCAGCTACGAGAGAAAAATTGCACAGGACACTAAGGATAATCACAAGGCTTTCTTTAGTTATGTTAGAAACCTGGGTGGGAATTCCCAGATATGCTCAGAATTAGTCCAAAATGACAAAAAATACACCGAACCCACAGACATTGCCAACATCCTAGCTGACAGGTTCAGCGCAAACTGCTACCCTCCTTCCGCACAAAAAGGGCAAATATCTATCCCATCAGAGTGCTGCCCCCCTGACATCTCAGATGCTCAGGTAAGAGCCGCCCTCTACAAAGCAAAAAACACAGCATCAGTGGGACCAGACGGTGTCCCAGGCTGTGTCCTACATGAACTCCAAGAAGAACTAAACCCAAACATAAAACTAATGTTCAATCTCAGCCTTATTACAGGATATATACCCAAAGAGTGGCGTACAGCAACAGTGGTCCTTCTCCACAAAGGTGGTGCCTCAACGGATCCTGGAAACTATCGCCCCATAAGCCTGACTAGCTTTGTCTGCAAAGCTATGGAAAGGATCATCATGTACCTCATAAATAAAGATATTGGGGACCTACAGACATTGGATCCTACCCAGTTCGGCTTTGTTAAGGGCAGATCCTGCCTCTTAAACCTGGTCGATTTCTTTGAAACAGTCACCAAGGCTATTGATGAGGGGAAGGTGGTCCACACAGCCTACCTGGACCTCGCAAAAGCCTTCGATACAATACCCCACTTGGGCATTATAGATAAGCTCACCAGCTTAAATATTAACCCCTATGTCACTAGATGGGTTGCAAACTGGCTCAAGGACAGAACCCACATGGTTAGAATTGCTGGAGCCATGTCAGACTCCAAACCAGTTACAAGTGGCATCCCACAAGGCTCAGTCCTGGGACCTCTCTTGTTCAGTATATATTTCTCGAAGGTACAGGCCAACACGGTAGGACTGTGGCTGACCAAGTTCGCAGATGACTGCAAACTGGGCACCATAATGGACTCTCCAGCTGACACAAGCATCCTACAAAAGGGCCTCATAGAAACAGACAACTGGTGTCAGAGCCATGGCCACAAGCTAAATGCCAAAAAGTGTATAGTCATCCCCTTCGGCAAAAACAAAGTGCCCACAAATTACCACATAGATGGTAATCCATTAAGTACGGAAGAAGTAATTAGGGACCTGGGGACCCAAGTTGATAGCAATCTCTCATTTGACAACCACTTGGCCAAAGTGGTTAGAAAATCATTTTATATAGCCCACCTAGTCATGAAGGGATTCACATCTAGATCAGGGGAGGTCATCGTGCCTCTTTACTCATCCCTCATCAGGCCCATAATTGACTACAATGCCCCTTTTGGGATGTACCTTACCAGACACCTGCAGCAACTGGAAAGACTCCAAAAGTACCTCACCAAGAGGATAAAAGGGCTCAAACAGATGCCATATGCTGCCCGGTTAAAGAAACTCCAGCTCTACTCAGTGGCATACTGCCTGCTCAGAGGCGATCTGTGCCTGATTTATAAAGCCATGTCCAACCCGGAATTAATGGACATGCTGCACCTCAGAAAATCCAAATCCCATCGAGCTACACGCTCGAGAGACTTGAACCTCAGCACTGAAATAAATAGGACATGCTGGAGGGACAGATTCATAACTCAGAGGATCCCTTCACTCTGGGATAAAATCCCAGTCCAGGTTAGGCAGAGTCCCTCATTGACTCTCTTCAAGAGGAATCTTGATGAGTGGATGGGAGATCGTAGATTTACTCCGGGTATCACTTCTGTGTCACTGTTAGACAGATGCACAGTATACTAACCTCGAAAAAGAGCATAGCAAAATTCATTTTAAAATGGGTGGCAAAAGCCAAACACACTCTGGCTAGGCTTGTAAATGCCCTAGGGCAGATAGCCTAGTATGAACCTATGAACCTATGAACCTATGAATAATATGGCATAACTGAGTCCACAGTCACCTGCACATGACATACTCATAACCTCCAAGTACTCTTCCCTCAACATGCCAATACCGGAGTGCAATGGCCATTTGTGGATGAACCTTTATAAGCACTACTGGCAACTGCACACAACAGTATGTTCTCTCACAAGGACACTTCATGTCTTCAGTATGAGTTCAATGGGGATCATCTGCAATGAGCATAATTATCACCTGTGGCATATAGACTACTCAGTGGTGATCTGTGTCGTGCATACAGGGCATTGTGTGACCCTGCTTGATTGCATATGCTGCTATGTGTAGGATGCATAGTAGCTGGATAACTCAATGTAAGGACATTAACCTCATGTGTGACATTAGTACTACATGCTTGTGGAAGAGAGTTGTCTAGCAGACTTAAACACACCCTTGAAACAGAACCCTGCATAATGCCACAGAGATCACCTCAGTGTACCTCAGCACATGCCATCTGTATGACCGACTGGACGACCATCATCTCAACACAAGGCATCTGCCTGTATTTCTTTTGGACTGGGGAAATATGTGCTGGTTCTGTAACTATGGGTATAAAGATGTCTATGATTATGAGGGCTGTATGACCATTATGCTAGTGAAGATCAAATGTCTTATGGTTCCATAACATGATGTAAAATGCTCTAACAGGCTCACACACAGATATGGCTACATTGAAGATAGCCCCATTTCCAATCACTGCATACAGGACACGTCAAGGTGCACACATAGTGCAAGTTGACTGTATGTAGATGAGAACATTTAGCTATGTAATAGAACACACTACAGATCACAGTACATGATGCACGCAACACACTTCATGTCTGCTAGTACTATCAGTTCAGGACATATTATGCTTGAAGAAATCAGCAGGCCTTGATGTGCTCGGAGGCCCCATCACACACTACAAATAAAATGCTGCAAAACCATATGTATTTCTAAGTTACCAAAGTCATCATATTTATGCCATATGGTCACACACACACACACACACACACACACACACACACACACACACACACACACACACACACAGATACACACCAAGTAGCCTGGGGTGAGATGAGAACCCCTACCTGTCTAGTTTTATACACTATAGGTTATAGTACTTATCACACATGCCACAGCTTAAGCTTGTCAGCATATTGTCAGCTGGTAGTGTTAAAGTGGATGACATCATCAGACCTTGTATTAAAGGTAGTTTGGAAGCTAGCAGCAAGTTACAGGGTCAAAAGGGGATAACCATTGCAGGTGGATGGCCCATGTCAGTTGTTTTGCAGGGGGATACATGCAGAAACACATCAAATAGCTTAGCCTGAGATTAAAACCCCCTACCTATCTAGTTTTGTACACTATAGTTCACAGTATGTATTGCACACTCCACAGCTTAAATCTGACATTACATTGTTATCTGATAATGTTAAGGTGGATGACATCATCAGGCCTTGTAGAAGAGGGGACTTTGGAAGTCAGCAGCAAGTTACAGGGCCAAAATGTGCATAATCATTGCAGGTGGATAGCCCAAGAGGGCATGTCACTTGTTTTACAGGGTGATGCACAAACACACCAAGTAGCTTGGAGTAAGATTAGAACCCCTACTTATCTAGTTTTACCCAGTAGAGCTCACAGCATTTATCACATATGCCACAGCTTAAGTCTCATACTACACTGTCAGCTGGTAGTATTAAGGTGGACGATATCTTCCGTTCATGTAGAAGAGGGCAGTTTGGAAGCCATCAGCAAGTTATAGGACCAAAAAGTGCGTAATCATTGCATTAAGACAGCTCATGCAGGCATGTTAATTGCTTTGCAGGGGGATATATATATATATATATATATATATATATATATATATATATATATATATATATATATATATACATGCGCATGCACCAAGTGGCCTTGAGTGAGTTTAGAACCTCTACCTATCTAGTCTTAAATACTATGGATCACAATATTTATCATACACACCATAGGTTAAGTCTGACGTATCTGTGATTGCAGGCACAGTACTTGTGCATTATACAAACTTGGCTTGTGTTGAACAGCAACTGTGGCCTGCAGAGTGACATTTTTTCATACTGTTATCTGCATCTAGTATCCTAGCAGTGAGATAACTATTATCCCCACTATGTGTTTACAGTTACCAGTATGGCCATATGTAGCTGTTTGCACTTAGATAGGCAAACTTGTGGGCAGAAACAATGTGCCATGTCCATGAGTGCGTTGACAACATTATACATTACATCACCTGCTCACCTCTGTCTATGTGGCGACATCCAGCAGGCACAGGTGTCTGTGGGTTTGTGGATTATGAACGGTTGCACCCTTAGTTTGATCCTTTGATCATGCTCCACTTAAAGAAATCCCAATCCCTCTGAGCTACACGCTCTAGGGACCTACACCTTGTCACCACAATAAACAGAACATGCTGGAGGGATAGATTCCAGTTCCAGAGACTTCCCATACTCTGGAACAAACTACCTATCTATATCAAACAAAGCTCATTAGCACTCTTCAAGAAAAATCTTGATGATTGGATGGGAGATAGGAAATTCACCCCGGGGATCACTTCTGTGGCTCTGCTCAACAGCGGCACAGGAAAATAATTTTCTTGAGTGGTGAAAGCCAGGGTACCTGTTTGGCTAGGCTTATATAGGCCCTAGGGCCAATAGCCTAGTACCTACCTATGAACCTATGAACCTATGAGCAATGGTATGGATGTGTAATAATTCAGATTTATTCACCATTATTAGAGTGTGTAGGACAATGCAGACATCCACACACATAGTCACGTATATAACACGGATATATATATATATATATATATATATATATATATATATATATATATATATATATATATATCAATGTAGCTGTGTGTGTATGATATGTATATAT
The DNA here is from genome assembly GCF_019279795.1 of Protopterus annectens. Classification (NCBI taxonomy): domain Eukaryota; kingdom Metazoa; phylum Chordata; order Ceratodontiformes; family Protopteridae; genus Protopterus; species Protopterus annectens. Next base: position 197,523,370 of record NC_056725.1, on the reverse strand, counting down.
GTATATGTGTTATGTAGATATATGGGGAGAGTTTATGTATCATTTTAATATATATAGTTATATGTATTGGTATATATCTATTTGACACTACATAGAGATAGATATCGATTCAGTGCCAACTTCACCCTCCTCTCACCCCCTAAATGGCCCATCTCAATACCGGAAGATTGCCAAATTCCAGTAATAATGGCCACACAGGTACAAAACGCACTCTCTAAAGCCAAGAATACAGCATCCATGGGACCAGATGACATCCTGGGCTGTGTACTACATGAACTACAATATGAACTGGCACCTCATCTAAGTGTCATGTTTAATCATAGCCTCACCTCAGGTTTCATGCCCACTGAGTGGCGCAGAGCTACAGTTATCCCAATCCACAAGGGGGGATCCACCTTGGATCCCGGAAACTACCGTCCCATCAGTCTGACAAGCCTTATCTGCAAGGTCATGGAGCGTATTATCATGGAACTTATAAACAAAGACATTGGCAACCTTCAAACACTGGACCCCACCCAGTTTGGGTCTGTGAAGGGACGATCTTGTCTCCTGAACCTGAATGACTTCTTTGAATCAGTCTCCAGAGCCATGGACAAGGGTAAGGTGGTCCACACAGCCTATCTAGACCTTGCCAAGGCCTTTGACACCATCCCCCACTCTGGAATCATAGATAAACTTACTAAGTTGGGCATTAATCCCTATGTCACCCAATGGGTTGCTAAATGGCTTACTGATAGAACCCACACTGTAAAAGTAGCCGACTCCAAATCCAGCTCCAGACAAGTGACAAGTGGAGTACCTCAGGGTTCAGTCCTGGAGCCTCTCTTGTTTGGCATCTACTTCTCTGAAGTACAGGTCAACACTAAGGGACTCTGGCTAACAAAGTTTGCAGATGACTGCAAACTGGGAGCCATTATTGAATCCTCAAATTATGTGGGTACTCTACAAAAGGGCCTTACAGAAACAGATGCTTGGTGCCAGAGCCATGGGCTCAAGCTCAATGCCAAGAAATGTATTGTTATCCCCTTTGGGAAAAAACATGTATCCATGAATTACCATATAGGTGGCAGTACACTAAACACAGAAAGTGTGATAAGAGACTTAGGGACACAGGTGGACAGTGGTCTCACCTTCGATAACCACATCGCCACAACAGTCAGGAAATCCTTCTATGTGGCACACCTCATCATGAAGGGCTTTTCATCCAGAAAAAAGGAGGTCATTGTCCCACTGTACTCATCTCTCATTAGACCCATTATAGAATACAACGCCCCATTTGGTATGTACCTCTCAAGACATCTGCAACAACTGGAAAGGCCTCAGAAATACCTTACTAAAAGAATCACAGGCCTAAAGCAGATGCCCTATGCTGACCTCCTTAAAAAACTCCAGATATACTCTGTCGCATATCGTCTACTCAGAGGCGATCTCTGCTTAACATACAAGGCCATGTCAAACCCAGAGCTGTTGGACATGCTACACTTAAAGAAATCCCAATCCCTCAGAGCTACACGCTCCAGGGGTCTAAACCTTGTCATCATAATAAACAAAACATGCTGGAGGGATAGGTTCCTGACCCAGAGACTCCCCAGACTCTGGAATAGATTGCCCATACATGTCAAGCAGAGTGCCTCTTTGGACCTCTTCAAGAGGAACCTTGACGATTGGATGGGAGAAAGGAAATTCACCCCAGGGATCACGTCAGTCACCCTGCTAGACAGGGGTCCAGGAAAGTAAATAATGTGGGAAGAAATAGCCAGGGAATTGTTATGGCTAGGCTTGTATAGGCCCAAGGGCTGATAGCCTAGTACCAACCTATGAACCTATGAACCTATATGCTATGTATGTGAGAGAGAAATAGTGACAAATGAATATGTATATGTATATGTCTGTATGTATAGAGATATCTATACATAACAGGTCATTTTGATGAATGGGTAACATAATTGTGCTCATTTTAACTAAGTGTATGGGCATACCCAGTGGGAATGCCAGTACTTATAAAGTGACTCCAAACCACATCTACCTGTACTCCAGTCCAGGATTTTGTGTGTTACAGACAATGACATTTGCCCCTGTTTCTGCAGTACTGTACTACACTCATAATGTCCATGGCATTCCCCAGCTGTCTGCTGTACTTAATATGTGACTGAGATTCATAATGTTACATCACAAGCAGACTGAGAGTCTCTGAAGACACCAACATAATAATACCTCACATGCAAAGATGTGACTACTTTCAGATTAGAACCATCAACCATGCTAATTTCCCTCATTCACTGAGCCACACAGGCTGCCAGACAGAGAAGGGTCATTCATCACACAATCAATAGCATAAATATGTATGTTGTTATTCCTGCATTGCATTTGACATACAATGTGTCATCGAGTTCTATGTTTCAGCCTTGAGATTGCCTGGATTGCTGATATACCATTGTTGATTTACTGTTAAAGCAGTTATATTGGATCTCTGCTGTGTTGGGGGTTGGGGAACAACACCACATGATCTGCAGGGATAGACAGTAGTTCAAATATCATGTGACCCCACTGTTTAACATCTCCCTTGACTGATGTAGTGAATATTCTAACCAGGAGACCTAGTAATTATTAGGGAACACATACTATTGGACTAGGTATCTGTAGTCCCATGTGGATGTTACATCTGTCCACAATAGCCCACTATATTTGCTTGCATAAATGCAGCAGATCCATACACATGATACCATATTATAGTAATTCTCACAAGTAGTGTACAGGTTAGAGACTTAGCTTGTGAATGCAGCCATTGACAGGACTGTAGTTCAGGGCTGACTCTGTGATACAAGCAGCACACAGCCAATACATGGATAGATAGAGGTTGTGTGGGGTGTCTGACATCAACAATCTTGCTATATGTATGCAAGTCGGAGTAAGGTGTCAGTCCCTAGGGCCTTATGTTGTCAGTGAATGTGTTATGCATTATCTCTTAGCCAAAGCCAGGGTGTACTGGGCATGCCTACATCTGCCTAGAGGGTATCATCAGGGTTCCTCTTCTGAATCCCCCTGGGACTGTGGCTGTGGTGACCTAGGCAATGGTGGGGGGCTGTGTATCCCTTCCCTTTGCTGATCCTGCAGCAGCTGTTTCCACAGGATCATGTGTAGCATGCCACATACTATGAACATATGTGCACATGTGGCTGGAGAGTAGTGTAGGGTACCACCAGATATATAGAGGCACCAAAACTGTGACTTCAGAAGCCCAACCACATGCTCTATGATGTTCCTAGTTTGTGTGTGTGCCTCATTAAGGCATTCTTCCGTGGGTGCATGTCCATTTCTGATGGGTTTCATTATTCACAATTCCAGTGCATAGCCAGCATTCCCCAGTAAATGGCCATGTGGGATGGCCCCCTACCAAACATTTGGTACAGCTGTGATGCATGCCAGATATGGTAGCCATGATAATTGCCAGGGCTGCCAGCATACACATTCATGATAATCCCCTGGGCATTGCAAATGGCCTGGCAGTTGATGGAGTTGTACCTCTTGCAGTTGATGTAAATTGTACCCTGCTCACTGGGTGGTGACTTGATGTATATTTGAGTGCAATCTATGGCACCCAGTATCTCAGGGTAGTGTGTTACATAATAGAGGTGTTGCATATTGCTGGTCCTTGCCTCAAGACTGAGGGGAAAATAAATGTGCTCACTGGCATGTGGTAGCATGGCATTTAGGAACTGGTGGAGTACCCTGGATGCTGATGCCTGTGGGACCCCCATCATGTCCCCAGTTGTTCTTTGGAAGATATTTGCAGCTAGTATCCTAATGGATACACATACCTTTGTTTC